>NW_025229430.1:17618-23116 GCF_018294505.1 Triticum aestivum | reverse complement strand
GGGTGTTAATGGGCCTACATGGGCCATAAGGGACAAGAGGAGGGCCGGCCAGGGCAGGCCGCGTGCCCCCTCCACCCCTAGTCTAAATAGGACAAGGAAGGGGGCGGCGCCCCCCTTTCCTCTTTCCCCCATCCCCCTTCCTTCTCCAACAAGGCAAGAGGGGGGAGTCCTACTCCCGGTGGGAGTAGGACTCCTCCAGGCGCACCCCAATGGGGCCGGCCGCACCTCCCCCTCCCTCCTTTATATACGGGGGCAGGGGGGCACCTCTAGACACACAAGTTGATTTCGTGATCGTTCCTTAGCCGTGTGCGGTGCCCCCCTCCACCATATTCCACCTCAGTCATATTGTTGCGGTGCTTAGGCGAAGCCCTGCATTGGTAGAACATCATCATCATCACCACGCCGTCGTGCTGACGGAACTCATCCCCGACACCTTGCTGGATCGGACTCCGAGGATCGTCATCGAGCTAAACGTGTGCTGAACTTGGAGGTGCCGTACGTTCGGTGCTTGGATCAGTTGGATCATGAAGACGTACAACTACATCAACCGCGTTGTCATAACGCTTCCGCTTTCGGTCTACGAGGGTATGTGGACACACTCTCCCCACTCGTTGCTATGCATCACCATGATCTTGCGTGTGCGTAGGAAATTTTTGAAATTACTACGTTCCCCAACAGTAGAGTCCAAAAGCAACAGATCCAATCTACACACCATCACGGAGGGGTTCACCACTTCTATTGGTGCCTCTCCAATGATGCGTGAGTAGTTCTTTGTAGACCTACAGGTCTGTAGTTAGTAGCTAGATGGCTTCCTCTCTCTCTCTCTCTTGATTATCAATACAATGGTCTCATGGAGATCCATATGATGTAAGCCTTTTTGCGATGTGTTTGTTGGGATCCGATGAACTTTGAGTTTATGATCAGATCTATGTTTTTTATCCATGAAAGTTATTTGAGTATTCTTTGATCTCTTATATGCATGATTGCTTATAGCCTCGTATTTCTTCTCTGATATTTTGGATTTGTTTGGCCAACTTGATCTATTTATCTTGCAATGGGATGAGGTGCTTTGTAGTGGGTTCGATCTTATGGTGCTTGATCCCAGTGACAGAAGGGGAACCGACATGTATGTATCGTTGCTAATAAGGATAACAAGATGGGATCTATATGTTCATAATAGATAAACGGATCTTGTCTACATCATGTCATCGTACATATCGCATTACTTCATTTTTCCATGAACTTAATACACTAGATGCATGCTGGATAGCGGTCGATGGATGGAGTAATAGTAGTAGATGCAGGCAGGAGTTTGTCTACTAATCTTGGACGTGATGCCTATATAATGATCATTTCCTGGATATCATCATGATTATTTGAAGTTCTATCAATTTCCCAAAAGTAATTGTTTTACCACAGTTTGCTATTTTTCTCGAGAGCAGCCACTAGTGAAACCTACGGCCCCCGGGTCTCTTTTCATCATATTTGCCTTTTGCAATCTATTTTCCTTTGCATTTATTTTCAGATCTATTAAACCAAAAATACAAAAATACCTTGCTCCAATTTATTTATTCCGCGATATATTTATCCTATCTACCACTTTTACCTCACGTTATTTGCCTATCTTGAGGCACCGTACCCGAAAGGGATTGACAGCACCTTTAACACGTCGGGTCGCGAGTATTTGATATTTGTGTGTAGGTGATGTTTACGTCGTGTGAGTAGGTTCTCCTACTAGTTCGATAGTCTTGGTCTCATCACTGAGGGAAATGCCTACCGTCGCTATACTGCATCATCCCTTCCTCTTTGGGGAAATACCGACGTAGTTTTAGCAGACATCAAAAGGAATTTCTGGCGTCGATGCCAGGGAGGATCTTCAACATCAACCAGGTTCCTAATCACAAATCTCATGTCCTCGCAATTTACATTATTTGCCATTTGCCTCTCGTTTTCCTCTCCCCCACTTCACAAAAATTTGCAATTTTATTCGCCCTCTTTTTTGTTCGTCGTTTTCTCGTCAGATCTGTTTTTGAGTGCAATCTTGTTGTGAAGTCATCATGACTTAAGAGAACACCAAGTTGTGTGATTTCTCAAATACCAACAACAATGATTTTATTTAGCACTTTGATTGCTCCTCCTGCCACTAGTGCGGAGTCTTGTGATATTAGTATTGCTTTGCTCAATCTTGTCATGAAAGATCAATTTGTCGGTACTCCTAATGAGGATGCCGCATCCCATCTTAACACGTACATGGAATTATGCGATATGCAAAAGAAAAAAGATGTGGACAATGATGTTGTGAAATTAAAATTATTTCCGTTTTCTTTGCGAGATCGTGCAAAAATTTGGTTTTCTTCTTTGCCTCGCAACAGTATTGATTCTTGGAATAAGTGCAGGGATGCTTCTATTACTAAGTATTTTGCGCCCACAAAAGATATTTCCATTAGAACCCAGATCATGAATTTCAAGCAACTTGAACATGAGCATGTTGCACAATCTTGGCAAAGGATGAAATTGATGCTAAGGAATTTCCGAACTCATGGGTTAAATCTTTGGATGTTCATACAAAAAAATTATGAGGGATTGAATTTTGTTTCTCGTAATCGTTTAGATTCTGCCGCAGGGGGTACTTTTATGGAAATTACTTTGGGTGAAGCTACTAAATTTCTAGACAATATTATGGAAAATTACTCACAATGGCATGCCGAAAGAGCTTCTACTAGTAAAAAATCCAATTCGGTAGAAGAAATAAATTCTTTGAGTGAAAAAGTTGATACTCTTATGAAGTTGGTTGCTAATAAAAGGGCTCCTGTTGATTTTAATGGTGTGCCTTTGTCTAGTTTGATTGAGCAAAATAGTGATGCCATAGATGTGAATTTTGTCTCGCGAAACAATTTCACTAACAATGCCTATAGAGGTAATTTTAATCCTAGGCCTTTTCCTAGTAATTTCTCTAATAATTATGGTAATTCCTATGGTAATCCTACCTATAATAATAATAGAAACACCTCTGATCTTGAGAACAATATTAAAGAATTTATCAATACTCAAAAAGCTTTCAATACTTTCATGGAAGAAAAGTTGAATAAAGTTGATGATTTGTCTAGAAGTATTGATAGAATTTCTCATGATGTAGAAACTCTCAAGATGAAAAAATTTGTACCTAAAGTTGAAGAATCAATTAAAGCTCTTTATGTTTATATGGATGAAAGTAAGAAAAGAACCGCTATGCTTAGAGCTAAAAGAGAATTTTTAGAAAGAGCGTTTTCTAGTGATTACTTTCATAAAAGTGATGAAGATCTTAAAATGATTGGTGTTTCTTCTATTGATTCTTTGTTTAGTAAATTTAAGATTGATGAAAATGGGACTGGAGAAGAGTCAACTTTAGTTAGAAGGCGTCCCTATGATTCGGAGGGTGAAAATTTTGTTGAGAAAATTGATAAAAGTGGGTTTGAAGAGGTCAAGGCTTTAACTAGTGATGTGCCCACTATTTTGGATTACAAAGACTTTAATTATGATAGTTTCTCTTTGGTTGATTGAATTTCTTTGTTGCAATCCATGATAAATTCAGCCCATGCTTATGAACAAAAAAGAGCTTTTACTAAACATATTGTTGATGCCATGATGAAAGCTTTTGAAGAAAAATTGGAATTAGAAGTTTCAATTCCTAGAAAATTGCATGATGTGTGGGAACCTACTATCAAATTCAAGATTAAAAATTATGAGTGTTTTGCTTTATGTTACTTGGGTGTGCTATGTCTTGAGCTTGCGTTGGTTTTCCTTAAAGAGGAAAGGGTGATGCAGCACAGTAGCGTAAGTATTTCCCTTAGTTTTTGAGAACCAAGGTATCAATCCAGTAGGAGGCTCCTCACAAGTCCCACGAACCTACACAAACAAACAAATAACTCGCAACCAACGCGATAAAGGGGTTGTCAATCCCTTCACGGCCACTTGCGAAAGTGAGATCTGATAGAGATAATATGATAAGATAAATATATTTTTGGTATTTTATAATATAGATGCAAAAAGTAAAGATGCAAATAAAAGTAGATTGAAAGCTTATATGATAAAAAATAGACCCGGGGGCCATAGGTTTCACTAGTGGCTTCTCTCAAGATAGCATAAGTATTACGATGGGTGAACAAATTACTGTCGAGCAATTGATAGAAAAGTGAATAATTATAAGATTATCTAGGCATGATCATGTATATAGGCATCACGTCCGTGACAAGTAGACCGACTCCTTCCTGCATCTACTACTATTACTCCACACATCGACCACTATCCAGTATGCATGTAGAGTATTAAGTTCATAAGAACAGAGTAACGCATTAAGAAAGATGACATGATGTAGAGGGATAAACTCAAGCAATATGATATAAACCCCATATTTTTATCCTCGATGGCAACAATACAATATGTGCCTTGCAACCCTTTCTGTCACTGGGTAAGTACACCGCAAGATTGAACCCAAAGCTAAGCACTTCTCCCATGGCTAGAAAGATCAATCTAGTAGGCCAAACCAAACCCATAATTCGAAGAGACTTGCAAAGATAACTCAATCATACATAAAAGAATTCAGAGAAGATTCAAATATTTCTCATAGATAAACTTGATCATAAACCCACAATTCATCGGATCTCGACAAACAAACCGCAAAAAGAGTTTACATCGAATAGATCTCCCCAAGAGAGGGGGAGAACATTGTATTGAGATCCAAAGAGAGAGAAGAAGCCATCTAGCTAATAACTATGGACCCGAAGGTCTGTGGTAAACTACTCACAACTCATCGGAACGGCTATGGTGTTGATGTAGAAGCCCTCCGTGGTCAATTCCCCCTCCAGCGGAGCGCCGGCGAAGGCTCCAAGATTGGATCTCGCGGATACAGAAGGTTACGGTGGCGGAA
The DNA here is from genome assembly GCF_018294505.1 of Triticum aestivum. Lineage (NCBI taxonomy): Eukaryota > Viridiplantae > Streptophyta > Magnoliopsida > Poales > Poaceae > Triticum > Triticum aestivum. The sequence continues at coordinate 18,210 of NW_025229430.1, read as the reverse complement.
ATATTTCTTCGGTGGTTCCTTGGATGTTTTCGGGGTACGTAGGTATATATAGGAGGAAGAAGTACGTCGGTGGCCGCTCGAGGGGCTGAGGAGACAGGGGCGCGCCCAGGAGGGGTGGGTGCGCCCTCCTATCTCCTGGCCACCTCGATTGCTTCTTGACTTGCACTTCAAGTCCTCTGGATCACGTTCGTTCCAAAAATCACGCTCCCGAAGGTTTCATTCCGTTTGGACACCGTTTGATATTCCTTTTCTTCGAAATACTGAAATAGGCAAAAAAAACAGCAATACGGGCTGGGCCTCCGGTTAGTAGGTTAGTCCCAAAAATGATATAAATCTGTAAAATAAAGCCCACAAACATCCAAAACAGGTAATATAATAGCATGGAACAATCAAAAATTATAGATACGTTGGAGACGTATCAGGGTTCTAGTGCTTCTACAATTCTGAAATCTTTATGTGATGTGCTTGGTCTTACCAATATTGAAGAATGCTCTTTAAATTTGCACTTGACGGACTCTACTATTAAAAATCCTTTGGGAAGAATTAATGATGATCTTATTCTTGAAAATAGGAATTATGTTCCCATATATTT
>NW_025229430.1:15661-17579 GCF_018294505.1 Triticum aestivum | reverse complement strand
ATTATTCTTGATATTGATTGCAATCCGTCTTTTCCAATTATTCTTGGTAGACCATTTTTACGTACTATTGGTGTCGTGATTGATATGAAAGAAGGCAATATTAAATTTCAATTTCCACTAAGGAAGGGAATGGAACACTTCCCTAGAACAAGAATTAGGCCACCATATGAATCAATCATAAGGGCATCCTATGGATCTAGAAACAAAGATGAAAAAACTTCGATCCTACACGTTATGCCTAGTTAGGGGCGTAAAACGATAGCGCTCATTGGGAGGCAACCCAACTTGTATCTTTTTGCTCTTTGGTTTTCTTGGTGTTTTCAATAAAATAACAAATTATACCTCTGTTTAGATGTGTTTTTGTGGTTTAAATTAGTGTTTGTGCCAAGCAAGGACTTTGGGTTGATTTGGGTGAAAATTGATTTTATCTTGCTGAAAAACAGAAACTTGTGCACTCACGAAAATAGTTTTTATAAATCACAGAAATGTGCTTTTGAGTTGACTCTTTTTTCAGGAGACTAATACAAAAATTACTCAGGTTTTCCTAATTTCTCAAGATTTTTGGAGTTAGAGAAGTATTCAAAATATCTAGATTGCTACACACTGTTATGTTTTTGGAAGATTCTGTTTTGTTTGCATTGTGTGCTTGTTTTGATGATTCTATGGTTTTCTTTGATGAGTTTTTGCCATAGAAATGTTGGAATACTGTTGTGATAATGCAAAAACAGATTATGAATAGGTTTGCAATAGTACTTATAGTAGTGGTTTTTTTTCTTATACTAACGGATCTTACAAAGGTTTTGTTGAGTTTTCTGTGATTGACGCTTTCAAGTTTTGGGTGATCTTATGATGGATGAAGGAATAAGGATTAGAAAAAGGCTAAGCTTTGGGATGCCCGAGGCACCCCAAGATAATATTCAAGAAGTAGCAAGCAACTAAGCTTGGGGATGCCCCAGAGTGGCATCCCCACTTTCTTCTAACAACCATCGGTATTTTACTTGAAGCCATATTTTTATTCGTCACATATTATGAGTTTTGCTTGGAGCGTCTTGTATGATATGAGTCTTTGTTTATGTTCTAAGTGTTGAATCCTTGCTGAACACACATTTTTGAGAGAGCCAAAAATTATGTGACGCTTGCTCCTATGCTTCACTCAAATTTTTAGAGCCATGGATTTGATCTAGTTGACATTGTATTTGTGGAAAAGCCACCATTCATAATTCTTTCATATATGTCACTCTTGAATCATTGCACATCCCGGTACACCGCTGGAGGCATTCACATAGATTCATATTTTGTTCTAAGTATTGAGTTGTAATTCTTGAGTTGTAAATAAAAGTATGATGATCTTCATTATTAGAGCATTGTCCCATGTGAGGAAAGGATGATGAAGACTATGATTCCCCCACGAGTCGGGATGAGACTTTGGACGAAAAATAAAATAAAATAAAGAAAATAAAAAAGGCCATAAAAAAGAGAGAAAGCCCAAATAAAAAAATTACAGAAAAAGAGAGAAGGGGCATTGTTACTATCCTTTTTCCACACTTGTGCTTCAAAGTAGCACCTTGATCTTCATGATAGATAATCTCCTATTTTGTCACTTTCATATACTATTGGGAATTTTCATTATATAACTTGGCTTGTATATTCCAATTATGGGATTCCTCAAAATTCCCTAGGTCTTCGTGAGCAAGCGAGTTGGATGCACACCCACTTAGTTTCTTTTTGAGCTTTCATACACTTATAGCTCTAGTGCATCCCTTGCATGGCAATCCCTACTCACTCACATTGATATCTATTGATGGGCATCTCCATAGCCCGTTGATACGCCTAGTTGATATGAGACTATCTTCCTCCTTTTTTGTCGTCTCCACAACCACCATTCTATTCCACCTATAGTGATATGTCCATGGCTCAC
>NW_025229430.1:10991-14569 GCF_018294505.1 Triticum aestivum | reverse complement strand
TACCCAACAATAATATCTTTGTTTGTTCTCCGCTATTAGTGACTTTGGAGTGACTCTTCGTTGCATCTTGATGGATTGTTATATGATCTAATTATGTTATCATTGTTGAGAGAACTTGCACTAGTGAAAGTATGAACCCTAGGCCTTGTTTCTAAGCATTGCAATACCGTTTACGCTCACTTTTGTTACTAGTTACCTTTCTGTTTTTATAATTTCAGATTACAAAAACTTATATCTACCATGCATATTACACTTGTATCACCATCTATTCGCCGAACTAGTGCACCTATACAATTTACCATTGTATTGGGTGTGTTGGGGACACAAGAGACTCTTTGTTATTTGGTTGCAGGGTTGTTTGAGAGAGACCATTTTCATCCTATGCCTCCCATGGATTAATAAACCCTAGGTCATTCACTTGAGGAAAATTTGCTACTGTCCTACAAACCTCTACACTTGGAGGCCCAACAGTCTACAAAAAGAAGGTTGCGTAGTAGACATCAAGCTCTTTTTTGGCGCTGTTACCGGGGAGGTGAGTGCTTGAAGGTATATCTTTAGATCTTGCAATTGAATCTTTTAGTTTCTTGTTTTATCAATAGTTTAGTTTATAAAATAAAACTACCAAAAATGGAATTGAGGTTGCCTCATGTGCTTCATCTTTATCATGTCTTTCTTGAAAATGATGAATCAGAAAATTGTGCCAAAGTGTTAGCAGAAGAATGCACTAAAATGTTTAGCATAAAATATTTGAATCATGATCATGATTGCAATGTTGTTAGTATGAATTCCTTCAATATCCATGATGCTAATGATATGCAAAGCCACAAGCTTCGGGATGCTATGTTTGATTAAGATGATATTTTTAGTCCCCCAAGTTTTGATGAGAAAATATATTGTGATGATAGCATGCCACCTATTTATGATGATTATATTGATGAAAGTGGGTTTGGAAGACTGTCAACTTTAGGAAGTAATAATCCCACTATTTTGGAGGGTGTTGTATCTTATTGTGATAATTATGAAAGTGGATTTGGAGAGGTCACGACTTTATTTAGTGATGAATCCACTCTTTCGGAAGAGGTTCCAATTGATTATGAGAACAAAGTTGCTATCTATGATGATTATTGTGATGGCATGCATGCTATAAAGAATAACGATAACCATGAAACTTGTCATCTTGATTTTCATTTTCAATTGGGGTATGCCTCACATGATAGTTATTTTGTTGAGTTTGCTCCCACTACTATTCATGAGAAGAATTTTTTTTTTATGTGGAGAGTAATAAAAGTTCTATGCTTGTAGATCATGAAAAGAATGCTTTATGTGATAGTTATATTGTTTACTTCATTCATAATGCTACTGAAATTTATTATGAAGGAGGAATATATGCTTGTAGGAATTGCAATAATATCAAGTTTCCTCTCTACGTGTTGAAAATCTTGAAGTTATTCTTGTTTTCCTTTCCTGTGCTAGTTTATTCTTGTTCCCATAAGTTGTTTGCTCAAAAATCCCTATGCATAGGAATTGGCCTAGACTTAAATGTGCTAGTCATGTTCTTCATGGTGCTTTTTTGTGTTTCAATTCTTATCATTTATGTGAGCATCATTGAAATTATCATGCCTAGCTAAAAAGGCATTAAAGAAGAGCGCTTGTTGGGAGACAACCCAATATTTACCCCTACTACTTTTATGTGTTCACATGATTAAGCTACTGTAGTAATCATGTTTTATAGATGTTGTTTCATTAAAGTGCCAAGTAAGACCTTTGCGATAGCTTAAGGTGATAGTTGTGTCGATCCAGCTGAAAATCAAAAACTTTTGCCCTTAGTAAATTAGTTTTGATAATTCACAAAAACATGCTTTTTATCTGATTCTTTTTGCTCTGGATTGGTACACAAATTTCTCAGGTTTTACTCATTTGGCTCGATTTTTGGAGTTACAGAAGTATTCGAGAGTTACAGATTACTACAGATTGTTCTGTTGTTGACAGATTCTGTTTTATATGTGTTGATTCCTTATTTCGATGATTCTATGAGTAGTATCGGATGGTATGAACCATAGAGAAGTTCGAATACAGTAGATATTAAACCAATATGAATTTAGAATGAGTTCACAACAGTACCTAAGTGGTGGTTTTCTTTTGTTATACTAAACGGAGCTTACGAGTTTTCTGTTAAGTTTTGTGTTGTGAAGTTTTCAAGTTTTGGGTAAAGATTCGATGGACTATGGAATAAGGAGTGGCAAGAGCCTAAGATTGGGGATGCCCAAGGCAGCCCAAGGTAATATTCAAGTACAACCAACAGTCTATGCTTGGGGATGCCCCGGAAGGTATCCCCTCTTTCGTCTTTGATCATCGGTAACTATACTTTGAGCTATATTTTTATTCACCACATGATATGTGTTTTGCTTGGAGCATCATTTTATTTTAATTGCCTTGCTTTCTGTTTGAATAATATCCCAAGATCTGAAATTCGTAAAGCCTAGAGAGTCTTCACATAGTTAAACAATTATTCGAGTACTCATTGATCTTCACTTATATCTTTTGGAGTAGTTTGTCGTTTGCTCTAGTTCTTCACTTATATCTTTTTAGAGCACGGTAGTGGTTTTATTTTGAAGAAATTGATGAACTCTCATGCTTCACTTATATTATTTTGAGAGTCTTTGAGAACAGCATGGTAATTTTCTTTGGTTATAAAATTAGTCCTAATATGATAGGCAGCCACGGGGGACATAATAAAAACTTTCATATAAAGTGTAGTGAATACTATGAGAAGTTTGATTCTTTATGATTGTTTTGACGTATGAAGATGGTGATATTAGAGTCATGCTAGTGGAGTAGTCGCGAATTTGAGAGATACTTGTGTTAAAGTGTGTGATTCCCGTAGCATGCACGTATGGTGAACCATTATGTGATGAAGTCGGAGCATGATTTATTTATTGATTGTCATCCTTTGTGTGGAGGTCGGGATCGCGCGATGGTTAACTCCTACCAACTCTTCCCCTAGGAACATGCGCATAGTATTTTGTTTAAATGACTAATAGATTTTTGCAATAAGTATGTGAGTTCTTTATAAATAATGCTGAGTCCATGGATTATATGCACCCTCACCCTTCCACCACTGCTAGCCTCTCTAGTACCGCGCAACTTTCACCGGTAACATACACCCACCATATACCTTCCTCAAAACAGACACCATACCTACCTATTATGGTATTTCCATAGCCATTCCGAGATATATTGCCATGCAACTTTCCACCGTTCCGTTTATTATGACGTGCTCCATCATTGTCATATTTCTTTGCATGATCATGTAGTTGACATTGTATTTGTGGCAAAGCCACCATTCATAATTCTTTCATACATGTCACCCTTGAATCATTGCACATCCCGGTACACCGCCGGAGGTATTCACATAGAGTCATATTTTGTTCTAAGTATTGAGTTGTAATTCCTGAGTTGTAAATAAAAGTGTGATGGTCTTCATTATTAGAGCATTGTCCCATGTGAGGAAAGGATGATGGAGACTATGATTCCCCCACAAGTCGGGATGAGGCTCCGGACGAAAAAAAATAAAAAAA
>NW_025229430.1:2918-10981 GCF_018294505.1 Triticum aestivum | reverse complement strand
GAGGCCTTAAAAAAGAGAAGGCCCAAATAAAAAATGAGAGAAAAAGAGAGAAGGGGCAATGTTACTATCCTTTTTCCACACTTGTGCTTTCAAGTAGCACCTTGATCTTCATGATAGAGAGTCTCCTATTTTGTCACTTTCATATACTAGTGGGAATTTTCATTATAGAACTTGGCTTCTATATTCCAATGATGGGCTTCCTCAAAATGCCCCAGGTCTTCGTGAGCAAGCGATTTGGATGCACACCTACTTAGTTTCTTTTTGAGCTTTCATACACTTATAGCTCTAGTACATCCGTTGCATGGCAAACCCTAGTCACTCACATTGATATCTATTGATGGGCATCTCCATGGCCCGTTGATAGGCCTAGTTGATGTGAGACTATCTTCCTCCTTTTTGTCTTCTCCACAACCACCATTCTATTCCACATATAGTGCTATGTCTATGGCACATGCTCATGTATTGCGTGAAAGTTGAAAAAGTTTGATAATACTAAAGTATGAAACAATTGCTTTATTAGTATGCTTGAAGTACTATTGTTTTTATGTCAATAATAAACTTTTGTTTTGAATCTTATGGATCTTAATATTCTTGCCACAATAGAGAAGATTGCATTGATAAATATGTTAGGTAGCATTCCACATCAAAAATACTGTTTTTATCATTTACCTACTCGAGGACGAGCAGGAATTAAGCTTGGGGATGCTTGATACGCCTCCAATGTATCTATAATTTTTGATGTATTCATGACATGTTTATAATATTTTTACATGATTTTGGTATGATTTGATTAAGAACTAACCCGGACTGACGCTGTTTTCAGCAGAACTACCGGGTGTTGTTTTTGTGCAGAAATAAAATTTCTTGGAATGCATTGAAAATCAACGGACAATATTTTTGGAAAATATAAAAAATATTGGAATGAAAATCTACTGGAGGGGAGTCCCAGGGCCACCACGAGGGTGGAGGCCCCCCCCCCCCCCAGGGCGCGCCCCTGCCTCGTGGACTCACTGTGGGGCCCCCTAACGTGAAACCGACGCCAAAAATTCCTACAAATACAGAAACCCCCGACAAGAAACATAGATCGGGAGTTCCGCCGTCGTAGGCCTCTATAACCATGAAAAACCAATCGGTATCCTGTTCCAGCACCCTGCAGAGGGGGAATTCATCACCGGTGGCCATCTTCATCATCCGGCGCTCTCCATGACGAGGAGGGAGTAGTTCAACCTCGGGGCTGAGGGTATGTACCAGTAGCTATGTGTTTGATCTCTCTCTCTCTCTATCTATCTCTCTCTCTCGTGTTCTTGATATGGCACGATCTTGATGTACCGTGAGCTTTGATATTATAGTTGGATCTTATGATGTTTCTCCCCCTCTACCTTCTTGTAATGAATTGAGTTTTCCCTTTGAAGTTATCTTATCGGATTGAGTCTTTAAGGATTTGAGAACACTTGATGTATGTCTTGCGTGGGATACCCGTGGTGACAATGGGGTATTCCATTGATTCACTTGATGTATGTTTTGGTGATCAACTTGCGGGTTCCATGACCTTGGGAATCTATGCATAGGGGTTGGCACACGTTTTCATCTTGACTCTCGGGTAGAAACATTGGTGCACTCTTTGAAGTTTTTTCTATTGATTTGAATAGATGAATCAGAGATTGTGTGATGCATCGTATAATCAAACCCGCGGATACTTGAGGTGACATTGGAGTATCTAGGTGACATTAGGGTTTTGGTTGATGTGTGTCTTAAGGTGTTATTTTACAATGAACTCTAGGGTTGTTTGTGATACTTATAGGAATAGACCAATGGATTGATCGAAAGAATAACTTTGAGGTGGTTTTGTACCCTACAATAACCTCTTGTTTGTTCTCTGCTAGTAGTGACTTTGGAGTGACTCTTTGTTGCATGTTGAGGGAAAGTTATATGATCCAGTTATGTTATTATTGTTGAGAGAACTTGCACTAGTGAAAGTATAAACCTTAGGCCATGTTTCCTACCATTGCAATATCGTTTACGCTCACTTTTACCACTTGTTTCTTGCTGTTTTTATAATTACAGATTACAAATAACTTTATCTACCATCCATATTTCACTTGTATCACCATCTCTTCGCCGAACTAGTGCACCTATACAATTTACCATTGTATTGAGTGTGTTGGGGACACAAGAGACTCTGTGTTATTTGGTTGCAGGGTTGTTTGAGAGAGACCATCTTCATCCTACGCCTCCCACGGATTGATAAACCTTAGGTCATCCACTTGAGGGAAATTTGCTACTGTCCTACAAACCACTACACTTGGAGGCCCAACAATGTCTACAAGAAGAAGGTTGCGTAGTAGACATCACCTGCCAATAAATTCTCGAGCCTTCTTGGAACTGCTCTTCTTGTGACATGAAGGCTTTGAAGGTTTTGATGATGAGGACTTTGAAGATTTCTTCTTCTTCTTTGAGTCATCATAATCGTCATATTTGTATTTGTTCTTCTTTGATTCCTTTTCCCACTAAGGACAATCAAACATGTAGTGATCAGGTTTCTTGCATTTGTGGCAAGTCCCCTTCTTGTAGTGACGGGATGAGGAACCATCACTTCTTGAAGACTTTCCAAAGCGGCCATGGTGAGAGAACTTTTGGCATTTCTTCACGAGCATTGCTAGCTCCTGGCTCAATTCTTCAGGATCACCAAGGTTGCTACCAGAATCTTCAACTTTAGATTCAGAGACTGCCTTGTCCTTCAGTGCGTGTGATCTTTCATAGCTCGACCCATAGAGATCTCACTTCTCAGCAAGCTGGAACTCATGAGTATTTAGCCTCTCGAGGATATCAACAGGATCTAGTGACTTGTAGTCTCCTCGCTCTTGAATCATTAGTGCAAGGGTATCGAATGAGGAATCAAGTGACCTCGGTAATTTCTTCACCACCTCATGGTCGATGATGTCAGTGGCACCAAGTTCTTCAAGCTCATTTGAGATGTCAGTGAGGCGATCGAAGGTTTTCTGAACATTTCCATTGTCGAGTCTTTTGATGCGGTTGAAGAGATTGCAAAGAACATCAACTCGGGAGTCAGGTTGAGTGGAGACTCCTTCGTTGACCTTGGACAGCATGTCCCAGATCAGCTTTGCTGTTTCCAAAGCACTCACTTTGCAGTACTGTCCTTTCCTCGGATGACCACATATGATATTCTTCGCTTGAGAGTCGAGTTGCATGAATCTCCGCACATCAGCAGCATTCATAGATGGAGTGACTGGGGGAACACCATTTTCCAAAACATACCAGAGATCATTATCAATTACCTCAAGATGCAAGCGCATCTTATTCTTCCAGTAGGGGTAGTCCTTCCCATTGAAGGTAGGACACCCAGCCAAGACCTTGATCATTCCTGCAGTTGACATAACTAAAACTCAGGTGGTTAAACCAAAATCACACAAAACAAGGGAGTACCTTTCTCTAATACCAATTGAAAGTGCGTTATATCGACTAGAGGGGGTGAATATGCGATTTTTACAAATTCATCACTGAGGAATTTCTAGGTGAGGAAATTCCTAAGCAACGACACACTACACTAGTAGAAAAACAACTTTTACTACCAGTTCGTAAGGACCTTTAGTACCGATTCTGGAACCGGTACTAAAGAGTGGGGACTAAAGGTCCCCCCTTTAGTCCCGGTTCAACACGAACTGGGAGCAAAGGCTCACCACGTGGTACGAGGCTCGCCGTGGTCTGGGGGACCTTTAGTCCCGGTTGGTAAGGATTTTTTTTATTTTTATTTTTGAAATAAAGCAAAAACAGCCCGCCTACAGGGCCGGCACGGCCTGCATACGACTAGAAACCCAATCTCTAGTTGGGCTAGGATGCAGGCCCGTATGGCCCAGTAGGCCCCATAGGGCAGAAGACTTGCAATAGGCCCACAAAGGCCTGCTTAGATAGGAGCTCGACAAGGTAGCCGCGGTGGGGCTTATAAACTGATGCGAGCTCCTCTCAACTAGCGAGGTGGGAATAAACATTGTGCACTACGGGTGGCAGCGCACCACCTTTAGTACCGATTGGTGGCTCCAACCGGTACTAAAGGGGGGGTCTTTAGTATCGGTTGGAGCCACCAACCCGTATTAAAGGCCACCACCTTTAGTACCGGTTGGTGGCTCCAACCGGTACTAAACATCCCCCCTTTAGTACCGGTTGGAGCCACCAACCCGTACTAAAGGCCACCACCTCTTTAGTACCGGTTCATGCACGAACCGGTATTAAAGGTTCGCCACGAACCAGTACTAATGAGCGCCGCCCGTCTGGCCGTTGGAACCGGCACTAATGCTCACATTAGTGCCGGTTCAATTGCAAACCGGGATTAATGAGTTTCACATTAGACCCTTTTTCTACTAGTGCTAGTACCCGAATAAGTACTCAGGTAAAGGCATAACAGAGTAAAAGCATAGTCATCATGATGAAATGAAAGACAAGCATAGAGTACAGATAGCGTGAAAATAGGATAAGCATACTGAAGACTATGTGACCGAAGAATTAGGTTTGAGGAAATAGAGAAAGTCTTCAGTCAAAGTCTTTAAATAGTAATGATCAGGTTCATCAACACATGAATGAGGAAATGGAAGGGTTGAGGAAATAGAACTAGTTAGCTTGGTGAAGACAATGATTTGGTAGACCAGTTCCAACTGTTGTGACAGTTGTACGTCTGGTTGGAGCGGCTGGGTATTTAAACCCGAGGACACACAGTCCCGGACATAGAGTCCTCACCGTATTCTCCTTGAGCTAAAGTCACACAGACCTCGCCCAATCACTCATGGTAAGTCTTCAGGTGACTTCCAAACCTTCACAGACTTGGTTACTCGACGATCCACAATCCCTATTCGATGCTTAGATCATGACGCCTAACCGTCTCGAGGATACACAGTCCTCAAAGGTAACAAGCGTTGGTTTCACACAGGAACAATCTCTTAAGTGATGCTCAATCCTTTGGGTTGTAGGTGTTTGGGTGTTGGGTTATTTATCACTTGATGATTTTCGCTCAAAGTCCTCGGAGGATGGGATGCTCTCAGTGACAAGTGTCAGTTTCTCTCGGAGCAGCCAACCAGCTAGTGGTTGTAGGGGGGCGGCTATTTATAGCCCAGGGAATAGCCCGACATTATAAGACATAAATGCCCTTCAATGAGATGACCGTTAGGTGGGTAGATATTTTGGGACAGCTGGCACGTAGCACAGCAATGGTGGGATATTTGGGAATCAGATTCCTCGGGGCTATCATGTTCCTCACTCTGTAGGCAATCCGCTCTTCCTAACTCCTCAGTTATAACAAATCCCTCAAAGACCAGAAGATCTTTGTCTCTGTCACTGAAGAAATTGCCTGAACTGATATGAGATTTCCAATGGCTTCACTCGAAAGAATTGGGTAGGTGTAGGATTTTGAGATGAGCATCACTTGGAAATCACTTTCCTTAGTATTACCTTGACCCCCTTTAACGGTACGGTTTTTTCGATGACTCAAGAAAGAGAAAATGAAACTACGAAAACAAAAAATTTGACGCTTCATAATAATCGCATGAATATCCAAATCTTCAAGGTCACACCAATTTCTTCATTTTCAAAATCTTTAGGAGAACCAAAGTCTTCAGCTGAAGACATACATTTTTAGGGGTCGACTTTCAACGTAAATGTCAAACTCCTCATCAACTTATAGAGCATGTGTACACTCACAAACATATTATTCCCTTAACCTATAAGTCTTCAATACACCAAAGTCACTAAGGGGCACTAGATGAACTTACAGATGACTATTGAGAAAGTCATCATCCCAATTCACCATTGTCCACACCTTTGCATCAGATTCCTCAGTCCCCTGTACAAACTGAAGAAATTCATACGGGATCTAAAGGACATCAGTTATTTGCATTCCTAAAGAAGTTCTAGCTTCTACAGCTGAAAAAATGGAGACCCTGACTGCTACAACTGAAATAGCCACTGAAATTCCTCAGTTTGTGGCTCCAGAAGTTGTTCACCAAGAACATGTCAAGTCTTTAGCTATAAATCTTCGGCCAAAGCAACAAAATACTCATGCTAAGAAGCAAAAGTTCAAGTCTGGTGATTTCTTCGCTAAGCACCATTTCTTCACTGAATTCAACTCATATGACTCAGCAAGGCTTCATCACAAGAGGTTCTGGACTGCCAGTCAGATGAACTTCTACTCGTCAATCTTATTTGACAAGGACAAGGTATTTGAGCACCGTCAAATTCCTCATGTGGATATGGAGTCTCTCCCATGCTTCCAGCCTGTCCTGCGTGTTCTTCATGATGTTGGGCTCTTGAACTTCTACGTTGACATCTCCGACTGGAATGAAGAACTTATTCTTCAATTCTATGCCACGTTGCACCTAACTAGAAATGTGGAAGATGTGAATTCATGGGTGCTAGACTGGATGACTGAGAATGCACATTACAAAGCACCCGCCTCTGAATTGCTTCATGTCGTCCCAATCAGTCCTCTAGTTGCAGGTGCAAGGCTCATTTATGAGGATCCTGAACTTTCAAATCATCTGATGCAACTACTGATGAAGCCTTTGAAACCTAGCCAAGCTCCTAGAACTACATTTCTTGTGAAGGAATTGTTCTATGTGCCAAGGACGATATATCGCATTCTAACCAAAACCATCAGTCCAATTAAAGGCCACAACTCTGAAGAAAAAGAGGTTGTTTGTATCATGAAGAATCTGTTGTTCAATATCATGCATGACATTTCTTCATGAGAACTTTGGCAAATGCAGCTCTGTCACCTTTTGAGTTGAAGCCTTATGCTCCATGGATCACGAAATTCATCAGATCAAGGTCTTCAATTCACTACGAGGCAGACTTTCAGAATCACCTCAGATTTTTGCCTCCTATTGAAGTCCTCAAAATAATTATTTCCTCAGCTAATGTGCAAGGCAAATGTGCTATCATTGATGAAGGTTCTCGTCCATTGGATGGTCAGTTTCGCAAGGCTGCAACATATTCCACCAATGATGACTCTGCTACCCAAGATTCTGTCGCAAAAGCTTCAAAGTCAGTTCCTCAAGCCACTGCTCCATGAGTGATGACTGATTGTGAGCTTCTCCTAAGTCTTCATCAGAAGGTTGATCGCAATCACAAGTGGGTCAAGCATCAATTTGGTGTTATTCTTCAGAATATGACTGTCACACAAAACACTGTGAAGAAGAATCACTACTACTTGCATGAGGTTTTCGACCGCACTTCGGATATTCTGCCTCATCTATATAGTGAAGAACATCTCAAGGAGATGGGCTTCCAACAGGACTTTGACTGGTCTCAGCCTCCTTTGAAGAAATTCAAGAAATTCAAAGTTCCTCAGCTGGTCACGCGTTCATATTCTTCATCCCGCGATACGGATGAAGCCGAAGATTTGAACGACACTGCGGCAGGCCCTACCTTAACAGACGACCCCAACAACATTGGCACTCCTTCATTGACATCATGATGATATTCTTCAGGGCGTTAGTCCTCATTTTTTTGTCCCTTTTGGCCATTCGATGACAAAGGGGGAGAAATTTCAGTTAGTCTTCAAGCGGGTCTTCTGACGATCGGATAATCAAGCTACAGTAAACCTCTGCTAATGATGCCACGTCACCTCGATTACTGCTACTAACCTCGCGTTAGATCAAAACGTTTAAAAATCAAATTTGAATTTTTCACAAACAATAAAAGTTTTCAAATATCAAAACTAAAATGTTCAAAGTGTGACAAATAATCCCTAGATATTTGTCATGTTGAAAACCACATTTGGTAAAGAGTTTAAATGCACTAAGGTATTTAAAACAGTAGCTAAAATCAATAGTGAAATGCCTTTTAAGATTTCTAAAATATTAAACTATCTTATTTAGTTGCCCAAACTTATGTGGCAATAATATATTTATTTAGACAAAATTAGGGACTACGTTTATAATCTATAAAACTAAAATAAAACAGAAACTAGAAATAAAACAGAAAAAGAAAAGACAAAAAAACTAAAACAAAGACCCCCCCCCTCCCCAGCTGGCCACTGGGCAAGCCAAGCCGGCCCA
>NW_025229430.1:0-2598 GCF_018294505.1 Triticum aestivum | reverse complement strand
GATCCGATCTGGATCGGGGTTGCGACCCCGTCGCCGCTCGACGTCCCACCCGACGCCGTCATCGGCCACTGCCATCGTCTGTCGCCTCGTCCTCCTCGTATCCTCCTCGCCTACGATGCGTCCCTGTCCTCCTCGTCTCCTCCTTGTCGGCGACGCGTCCCCGGCTTCCTCGTCTCCACCTCGCGTGCGATGCATCCCCGTCCTCCTCGTCTCCTCCTCGTCGGCGACGCGTCCCCGTCTTCCTCGTCTCCTCCTCGCCGACGACGCGTCCCTGTCCTCCTCCCCAAAGGCCCCATCGAGCCTCGCCGCCCCCCTGCTCACCAACGCAGGTGAGAACTCCGTCGCCTCCCGCCTCTACTCTTCCGCCCGCCGTGGCATCGCTAACGCCCATTGTCACGCGGTCGCACTCACCGCGCCTGGTCTCCGCGCTCGCTTCGACCAGGCCGCGCGCCCGCATCGTCCAAGCCCATGCCACCGGCCGGCCTCCCCTACTGCTGCACCCCGTGGCCGTCGTAGCACCATCCAGCGGCTCCCCTGCCGCCCTGCCCTGCAGCCGCCTCCACCGCCCACTCGGGCGACCCCGCCGTCCTCTGCTGCAGTCCGGCACTCGGCCGGCCTCGCTGGTGCCATTCCCGGCCAGCCTCGCCGCGGCCCTGGTCGTCTCCCGACGCCAGCGCCCGTCGGCGGCCGCTTGGCCCTCGCCTGGTCGGGCATCGCTAGCGCCCGCAGCCCGTAATCGCTAGCGCCCAGCGCCCACTAAGGCCTTGGGCCAATGACCAGTGGGGCCTCGCCCGTGAGAACAAAAAAAGGGAAAAAGAAAATTATAAAAATAAAAATACTAATTAATTAATTAACTAACTAAGTTAATTAACTTAATTAATCATGTTAGTTAACCTAATTAATCTGTTAATTAAACTAACTAGGTTAAATAGTTAACAATCAATGACTAACGGACCCCACACATCAGTTTGACTAAGTCAACGGCCGGTTGACTTCCGACATCATGCTGACATCACGCTGACGTCATAATTACATTTTCTAGTTAAATTAATTCAGTTAATTCAAAAAATGAATTAAAACTTTAGAAAATCATATAAAATAATCCGTAACTCGGATGAAAATACTTTGTACATGAAAGTTGCATAGTGAACCTGCAACATTTCACCTCTGGTTTATCTGTCCGAAAACGCAAAATGCCGAGGATACTTTCCCGGATGTTTCCCCCCTTCTTCGGTATCACCTACTACCACGTTAGGGCAGACCTAGCACCGCGTATTGCCATGTTACACTTTTTGATGCTTTGATTGCTTTGTTATTTATTGTGTTCCCCTTCTGTTACTTCTTTCCGGTAGACCCCGAGACTGCCGGCGACCCCAGTTCGACTACGGAGTTGAAGACCCCTCCTTGCCAAAGCAACCAGGCAAGCCCCCCCCCTTGATCACTAGATATCACCTATTCTCCTCTATACTGCTTGCATCATAGTAATGTAGCATGCTACTTCTTTCCGTTAATCCTATTCTGATGCATAGCCTGTCATTGTTGCTACATCTGTTGATACCTTACCAGCAATCCTAAATACTTAGTATAGGATGCTAGTTTATCATCTATGGCCCTACATTCTTGTCAATCTGCCTTGCTATACTATCGGGTCGTGATCACTCGGGAGGTGATCATGGGTATATACTATACATATATACATACTTACAGATGGTGACTAAAGTCGGTTTGGCTCGTTGAGTACCCACAAGTGATTCAGATATGGGGGCTGGAAGGACAGGTGGCTCCATCCTGGTAGAGGTGGGCCTGGGTTCCCGACGGGCCCCGACTATTACTTTGTAGCGGAGCGACAGGGTAGGTTGAGACCACCTAGGCGAGAGGTGGGCCTGGCCCTGATCGGCGTTCGCGGTTACTTCATAATAACACGCTTAACGAGATCTTGGTATTTGATCTGAGTCTATCCACTGGCCTATACGCACTAACCAACTACGCGGGAAAGATATGGGCACTCGACGTCGTGGTATCAGTCGAAGCCTTCTTGATGTCAGCGACTGAGCGGCGCGCGCCGGATTGGACCGTAAGCCTGCACTTGTATTAAGGAGGCTAGGTCTGCTTCCGGCTGCGTACGCAACATGCAGGTGTGCAATGGGCGATGGGCCTAGACCCCTGCATGCATAGGAATTAGACCGGCGTGCTGGCCTCTGTTGTGCCTAGGTGGGGCTGCGATGTGCTGATCTTCCGAGGCTAGGCATGACCCAGGAAAGTGTGTTCGGCCAAATGGGATCGAGCATGTCGGGTTATGTGGTGCACCCCTGCAGGGAAGTTTATCTATTCGAATAGTCGTGTCCCTCGGTAAAAGGACGACCCGGAGTTGTACCTTGACCTTATGACAACTAGACTCAGATACTTAATAAAACACACCCAAACAAGTTCCATAGGCAACCCGGTGATCGCTTTTCCACAGGGCGACGAGGGAAGGATCGCAAGAACCGGTTCCTGTGACAACTACACCAATTAGTGAGGAAGCTAATGATATTGATCATGAAATTTCAGATCAAGTTTCTACTGAATCTCGTAGGTCTACCAGAGTAAGATCCGCAC
>NW_025229429.1:21542-23119 GCF_018294505.1 Triticum aestivum | reverse complement strand
TCGGCAGTTGGTTGAGAAAACATTTAATGAATGACAATGATGTTGTAGATCAGCTGTACATGTTGGCCAAGACACCATCTTCGACTATAACGACTTTCCAAGGGTACGAGATAAATGGGAATACATTTTACACGATCGCCCAAGATAAAAAGAGCACCAACCAAAACAGTGGTGTCCGCTTTGATGCAGCAACCGAGAATGGGCAAAAGGTCACATATTATGGTTACATAGAGGAGATATGGGAACTTGACTATGGACCCTCCTTTAAGGTCCCTTTGTTCCGGTGCAAATGGTTCAAGCTAACAGGAGGTGGGGTAAAGGTGGACCAGCAATACGAAATGACAATGGTGGATTTCAACAATCTTGGTTACCTTGACGAACCATTCGTCCTAGCGAAAGATGTCGCTCAGGTTTTCTATGTGAAGGACATGAGTAGCAAACCGAGGAAACGGAAAGATAAGAAAACGATCAGTACATCATGCGATGATCCAAAGTGCCACATTGTTCTTTCAGGGAAAAGAAACATCGTGGGAGTGGAGGACAAGACAGACATGTTAGAAGATTATAATATGTTTGCTGAAATTCCGCCCTTCAAAGTGAACACCGACCCAAGCATTAAGTTAAATGATGGGGATGCTCCATGGATACGGCACAATCGTAAGCAAGCAGGGACACAAGGGAAGAAATGATGTATAATAATTTATTGTACCAAACTTTGTTGAATGGATCATGTGAATTATATTACCCGTGATGTGTTTGGTGTCCATTTTCGAATGATTCGAGATACCACTGATGATACATGAAATTTGGAGTGATTTAGTCATACTCCTGCCTAGGCGTATAAAATTTTGAATTGAATTAGTTTTATTTTTCTGAATTTTTTAATATATTATTTGTATTTTTAACATTTTGAATTGAATTAGTTTTATTTTTCTTAATTTTTTGATATATTATTTGTGTTTTTAACATATTGAATTGAATTAGTTTTATTTTTCTGAATTTTTTGATATATTATTTGTGTTTTTAACATATTGAATTGAATTAGTTTTACTTTTCTGAATTTTTTGATATATTATTTGTATTTTTAACATTTTGAATTGAATTAGTTTTATTTTTCTTAATTTTTTGATATATTATTTGTATTTTTAGAATTTTGAATTGAATTAGTTTTATTTTTCTGAATTTTTCGATATATTATTTGTATTTTTAACATTTTGAAAAAGAAAAAGTATTTTAAGAACACCTTTAGTCGCGGTTGGCCTGCCCAACCGCGACTAAAGGTCGTTGCGCGCGGGAACAAAAACCCACCAAAAAAGCCCTTTAGTCGCGGGTCTCCTCCCCAACCGCGACTAAAGTTACCCCTTAGTCGCGGGTCGCCTCCCCAACCGCGACTAAAGGGGGGGCTATAAATACAAGGGCCCGAACCCCTTCTCGTCTTCTCCGATTCAACACCGCGCCGAAGGTCTGCCGCCCCGTCTCGCCCTCGCCCTCGACACCGCCCGCCGTCGCCCTCGCCCTCGACGCCGCCCGCCGTCGCCCTCGACACCGCCCGCCGTCGCCCTCGCCCTCGACGCCGC
>NW_025229429.1:16400-19965 GCF_018294505.1 Triticum aestivum | reverse complement strand
CGCCGGCCTCCCTCGCCCACCGCGCCGCCTCTCGCCCGCCCTCAACACCGCCGGCCGGCCTCGCTGCCCTCAACGCCGCCGGCCGGCCTCGCTGCCCTCAACGCCGCCGGCCGGCCTCGCCGCCCTCAACGCCGCCCCCCAATCCACCTCGGGCCGGCCTCGCCGCCCTCAACGCTGCTCTACAGAGAGCGATGAGATCGTGGAGAGAGAGAGATAATTTTTTTTGTTCTTTTTAATTTTAACTAGTTAATTAGTTTAACAAAAACGGTAAAATAACTTAAAACTTGATAATTAACAAAAAAAACCGTAAAATTTGATAATTAAGAAAAAAAACGTATATACAGAGAGGGGGCGGCGAGGGGGGCGGCGATGCGCGCGGTGTTTTTTTTAGGGATCGAGAGGGGACGGCGAGGGTTATAAATGTGTGTTGTCCTCGCCTCCCTCTCCGTGACGCCGTCGTCTGCCGCCCCGTCTCGCGCTCTACCGCGACACCCTCTCCCACCCCTTCCTCGCCCCCTCCTTTTGCCACCGCCCTTTCGCCACCGCCCTTTCGCCACCGCCCCCCTTCTTCACTTAATTAATTTGTTTTTACTACATGTTTTCAGGACTGACATAATGGCGGACGATAGAGCTGACCCGATTATGGACAACTATGATCCGGACGGTGAAGCACATATGTTCGGCATCATAAACGGCGATATTCTATATGTGCCGACCGGACAAGAAGAAGATGATATCTCTTCTTATCTGAACCTTGACGGTGAAGATGAAGGGCGCCGTCAGCAAGATGATGCCGAACAAACATCGATAAACGACGATCTTCAAATGGAAGTAGCAACCACCTCCGGCGCCGAGGTATATATATATACATTGAGCCTCTGGTGATACAAACTAACTGATTTGAATAAATATGTGTGGACTAACGCGCGCGACTCTCTTTCTTATTTTAGCCCTCGGCCGGATCATCGAAACAATCGAGTACGTCGTCAAAGCGTGGCGCAACCAAGACGATGAAACAAGGAGAAACATGCACCATCGAGGTTGTCGACAGTGCAACCGGCAGGCCGCTGGAGCCCCGCAAGAACGCCACCAAGTTTGTCAACCAATCGGAGCCATTGTTAGAGACAACGTCTCGATCACCGTCCAGGAGTGGAATAAGCCAAAGAAGGCACGAATTGCTGGTTTCACTTTTGTCGATAAGAGAACAAAAAAAGATTGCTTCAAAAAGCTTATGGAACATTTCGTTCTACCTCCGGAATACAACAAATTCGATGAGGAGGGTAACAAGATTGAGGAAAACAAGGAGAGGAGGAGGCTAGTCAAACAGTTCGCTCTTCATAAGATGGCCGACGCATTCCGGAAATTCAAGCAAAATCTAGCCCATGACTTTGTCAAGCAGAACAAGACTCCGGATTTCAAAGGACAATATGAGAAACTGAAACATGATTGGCCAGAATTTGTGAAGCAAAAGAAATCGGAGCAGTTCATTCAAATATCGAAAAAAATAAGGAAAATGCGGCTAAGAAGGAGTACAATCATATTATGGGGCCAGGAGGGTATCGCCTTTGGGAGCCTAGGTGGGAGAAGATGGAGAATGAGCTGAGGGCGCGAGGAATCCGTCCAGGTACGGAGGGATGGGACCCAAGGGCCAAAAGCTGGTGGTACGGGCATGGGGGAACGCTGAACCCGGAGACAGGGGACTGTGTTTACCGGGGCAAAATAATTAAACCCACCCAAGCCCTTATTGACGCAATGAGGGATGCTCAAGAGGGGAAGATCAAGTTCAACAGAGAGAACGACGCGCTGACAAAAGCCCTCGGGAATCCTGAACACGGAGGACGTGTACGAGGCATGGGGCACATTCCGTGGAAAATAGGGTTCCCCCAGAACGATGACCCGTACGGTTACAGAAGCCGGAAGAGAAAGATGGATCGGGAAGCAGATGTTGTGGCGCGGTTGGCATCGGAAATGGATGTGATGAAGAAAACCGTGAGTGTACTAGTAGCCGAACGAGATGCAGCTCGGGCGCAGCATGAAGATCATCCAGCGGATCTCAGAAGCCAGCAGCGGAGAAGCAGTGTGGCTTCCACGGAGGCCCCACCTGCTGGTGCAGATGCACCGACGATCGAAATTACTGCACCGGAGCCTCTGGTGGTCGAAATTACTGCACCGGAGCCTCTGGTGGTCGAAATTACTGCACCGGAGCCTCCTCGCTACCCCGTGGACGATATAAAGGAGATGAAAGAATGTCATCTGTATTATCCTATCGGGAACATGTCCATGAAGGTAGCCATCGGCAGTGCTTTACCATGTTTACCTGGAGCACTCCACCACAACACCCCCATTCAAGATGGCTATGCTCGTGTCACGGTGGAGGACATAGTCCAAGGGTTTGAGGACCTGGAGATTGACATTGCTACACCTGAAGGGGAGAAAAGACTTGGAGATGTCAAGCGCCATTTCATTCTATGGCAAAAGAAGTTTATCAAGTTTCCAGGCGAGGCGCCAAGGACAACAAGTCCACCCCCCTACGGTGGTGGCGGTTCACCTACACCTCCGTCATGTCAGCCGATGCCCCCCAGTCCACAACGTCCGGTGGGTGATCAGACGCCGCCCCCCAGTCCTCGTCCGGCGGGTGATCAGACGCCGCCCCCCAATCCACCTCCGGCAAAGAAGCAGAAGCAGTCCTGGATTATTAACCAGGACCCTTATGTACCTAAGACCACAAAGGTACCGGAGCCATCATTGAAGCCTCTCCCCACAAGGCCTTGGGAATGTAGTGCCGAGGAAACTGCCGCGGCCGCGGCTGCTGATTATGAGAAATGGAAGGCGGACTGCAAGAAGAAAAGAGAGCCTGAGCCCAAGCCAGTATTTTCTGATGAGCAAAAGAAGTGGGCTAAGTCATTTTTGAGCACACCGTCCCAAGCCGCGAAGAATCTGCCTGACGACTATGCACGTGAACTTCGTAGGCAGGCACTCATGTTGAAGGAGAAGAAAGAGCGGGCAGAGAACCAGGAGAACAAAGCCTTGGAGGAGGCCGAGAAAACGGAATTAGAAAGTAAAAAAAGCGGGAAACGAGTTGCCCAGCTCGGGGAACAAAGTAAACAATCGATTGCCCCGCTTATAGAGAAAGCCGCCGGTCCGGATGACCCCGATATCATAGCAGCTGCGGCAGCACATGGATTGACTGTAACGAGTGCCAGAGAACAAGCGACCAACTTAGGTATTACTCTTCGTGAACTGTTAGGACTTGATGAGGCGCCAGTGAAGGAGGTAGTAATTACATATGTGAAGAATGGGCCTCTCGTCGAGCCTGCGCAGGAACAGGATCTACCTCCACAAATGAAAGGTCTGCTGAAATGGTACAAGGGTTACATAAAAAATAAAAACGCCAAAGAATATATTTATGCGGAAGTTAGATATGAGCATCACTTCAAACATTACTATGTACAAATTCATCTGAGTGAATTGTTCCAGCTTTTCAATCTGCGCGAGCTCGACAAATCTATCATCAGTTGCTACGTTCTGTAAGTGATTTATTTCTACCCCATCTCGTTCATATTGC
>NW_025229429.1:13741-15302 GCF_018294505.1 Triticum aestivum | reverse complement strand
GGGGGGGGGCAAAACCCTAAACCTGCGGCGGCCTTTAGTCGCGGTTGGCCAGAAGAACCGCGACTAAAGGTCCTCCGCCCCGACGGCCACCTGGCGCCCACGTGGACGGGCCTTTAGTCGCGGTTCTTAAGCAACCGCGACTAAAGGGTGGGGCCTTTAGTCGCGCCCGTTCGGTCGCGGTTGCGCAACCGCGACTAATGGCAGTTGCGAACCGCGACCAAAGGCCCTTTTTCCACCAGTCATACCTGAGTGGAAATGGGATGAAATAGGGATGGATTTTATTGTCGGACTACCTCGGTCACGACACGGGAATGATGCCATATGGGTCATCACCGATAGATTAACCAAGGTGGCACATTTCATTCCAGTAAAGACAACCTACAACACTCAGAAGCTTGCCAGGATTTTTCTCTCCCGTATAGTTTGTCTGCATGGAGTCCCGAAGACTATAATATCCGACAGAGGCACTCAATTTGTCTCAAGATTCTGGGATCATTTACAACAGGCTCTGGGAACTCAATTGGCCTTCAGCACAGCCTATCATCCCCAGACTGATGGACAGACTGAACGCGTAAACCAAATTTTAGAAGACATGCTGAGAGCATGTGTCCTCACCGATGGAACCAGTTGGGAAGAAAGCCTGCCATATGCCGAGTTCGCATACAACAACAGTTACCAGGCCAGCCTGCAAATGGCTCCTTTTGAAGCCCTATACGGACGGAGATGTCGTACCCCGCTAAATTGGTCAGAGACCGGAGACAGCCGTATCTTCGGCCCAGACGTGCTCAAAGAAGCCGAGGAAAAAGTCAAGCTAATCAAGGACCGACTCAAGACCGCTCAAAGCCGACAGAAGAGTTATTACGATCAGAAACATCGTGGGGTAAATTTTGAACCCGGTGAATTCGTGTACCTACGAGTATCACCTATGAGGGGACTGCAACGGTTTAAGATTAAAGGAAAGTTAGCACCAAGATTCATTGGACCATTCTGCATAGTGGCACGAAGAGGCATTGTAGCCTACCAGCTAGACTTACCCGAAGACTTGTCCGACATTCACGACGTGTTCCATGTTTCTCAATTAAGGAAGTGCGTAAGCAAACCAGAGAAACAAGTATCCCATGAGAACATTGACGTGCAGCCAGACCTCACTTATCGGGAACGCCCAGTAAAAATATTAGAGGAGTCTGAAAGGAGAACCCAACAGAAGACCATCAATTTTTTCAGAGTTCAGTGGAGCAACCACACCGAAAGCGAAGCAACTTGGGAAAGAGAGGATTTTCTTCGGACAGAACATCCACACTTATTTAAGGATCAGCTGGAATCTCGGGGACGAGATTTTTCCTAAGGGGGTAGGTGTTGTGACACTCCAAAATTTTTATTTGGTTTTCAGCAAAAACTTTGTGGTTTTTGAAAAGAGGCCATTTAAATTTTTTCCAGAAAACCTTCCTCTTAAAAACTTCCTTTTCTTTGGCAAGGTTTTTATTTTTATTCAAGCTATGGTGTTTGATCTTTTGAAACTTCTTCTCTGTTGGTTCCCTCTCAAATTATTTTTGGGAGTTTA
>NW_025229429.1:11072-13508 GCF_018294505.1 Triticum aestivum | reverse complement strand
TTTTTTTTCTTTTAAAAAGAAACTCTATGAAAATTTGGGATTTTCATATCTTGGAAACCACCCATGACTTTGTATTTTTGTCCATGTGGTAAAACCCCTCCAAAACCTCCCCTCCTCCTTGTAATCAACCTAAGTTCTCTGTCCCAACTAATCCAAGCAAGTTTTGGATTTTATTCTAATTTTCTTTCCCCTCAAATCTTTTCTGAAAATTATTTGGAGCCTGAGAGTTTTTCAAAGCAAGTACCCTTTTGCATTTGAGTTTTGACCTCAAAGCAACTCTCCTGCAAAGTCCTTTGTACCCACAACCCAGAACCATCTTGATCCACTCCTCCTCTTGTCAAATTTTTCAAAATTCAGTCTCTACAAGTTTGGACCAGATTTTCCAAATTTGGTGAAATTCATACCTACACTTCTCCAAAAATTTCACCAAAAATCAGGCAGCCTACTGGAGCAATGAGAAGCCACTCCACCAAAAATCAGCTCAAGGAAAAATCCCTACATGCCTAGATCATTCTTTCGAACACTTGGCGTGCACTGTTGCTGTTCATATTCAGAAAAATTCAGTTTTCAGTGCTGTTTTCGTCCGTCAGTTTCAATCACGCGTAGACAGTGCGCTTGGCGCGTTGCACGCGGCTTCTTCTCCCTGGCCAGCACCCCCGCACGCGCGCTTGGCATCTTACCGTCGTCGGTGGCGCCCTTGGCCGCCCGCACCGGCGTGTCTTGCGGCGGCTGAACCCCCGTAGCAGCCGACAGGGGACGGAACGGCGGCTCAACGCCGTTCGGCGCCGCCCAACGCCCCTCTGCTCTCCGCGTGGCCTCATGCATGCCAGCGCACGCCCGTGGCACCGTCGCCGTGGCCCGGCAAGCACGGAACGTGCTCACTGCCGCCGACGGGCCCGCGCCGCCCCGTTTTGTCGAACTCGCCCATAGCACCAAATCCCAGCCCGATTAGCACCTAAATGGAACCGGTGGACCTCAACGACGACGCCCAACTCCCTAATCACCCCCGACCAAGCCCTGCGTCATCGTAACCTTCACCGGAGATCCCCGTTCACGGCCACCGCCTTGGACCGCCTATAAAAAGGGCCCCCGAGCTCACCCTCGAGCACGCACCGCCTCTACACCTCACCAAAGCCCCGCCAGGCCACTAGGAGGACCTCGAGGAGGTCTCCTCCCCCAACTCCGGCTGCCCCGACCTGCCTCGGCCTCCACCTCGATTCGCTCCGGTGAGGCCGTCCCCGGCACCCAAATCTTGTATATAGCCTCCTCTAGCACCCAGTAAGCTAACGCCAGCATCGATTTGTCCTTCGCAGCTCTCTCCGACGAGTCCGTCGACCACCCGAGCCGCCGTCCGCCGGAGCAGGGCTCGCCTCGACGTGGTACTCGCCGGCGACCACCACCACCACCAACCGACGCGGAAAGGTGCCCTGAACACGGAGGTACCCTCCGATCCCCCTGCCTCGCCGTGGATCGCCGCCGGCGACCACCGCGTCTCTCGGGCACCGGCGAAATCTGCCGCCCCGTTCGTATATTCAAACCTGACAGGCGGGACCCACCGTTAGCCTCTCTGTCATTTCTAAATGAATCGTTTTCTGAAAACGCCTTCGGGCAAAATACGCTTTCCCCTCTGGGCTGGCGTATTCAAGAATGGAACGTTTTCTGTTTTTATAAGCTAGCCCCTGGGAACTTTCTGTTTCATTACAGATGAGTCCCTGGACAAAAACCTTTATAACTTTTAAACAGAAAAGTATTTTTGATTGATTCTTTTTCCGTCCTCTTTAAAATTTTGTCTAGTTTTTATCAGATTTATTTGAAAAATATTTGGAATACTTTTTGTGCACCTTTTGGTATTTACGATATCGCATATATTTTCTTTATACCGTAGATACCGAAGGAGGTGACGGAGCCGCGAACTTCACCGAGCTAGGCTCCGACTACTCCGAACCAGGCAAGTATGTTTGAACTTTTGATATGATGATTGTTTTGGCATGTTTTCATTAAGTAGTTTAGGGCATGTTGATGAACATACCGATGAATGTCCTGTTACCTGAGACGATGAGGCAAGTGAGTTCCGAAAATCCATGAGTGGATGGATGTGAGTATGCATGGCCATGTGTTGGCATGAGGATGGGTAAGATGGCAGTGTTGTAGCATGCCAGGCTTATGCCAGACTATGTGACTTCAATGTCAACTCGTATCATTCCAGTTCCTTCCATTCTTCCTTCCTTGTACTACCACATGTTTTCCGCAAGGAATATGGCTTAGTAAGTTGTAAACCGCTTTCCTGGTACACACCAAAAAGGAGAGGCCGTGATGATGGTTCCATGGCCCTGGATTAAAGCCAGTCATCCGGTCAGGTGGCATGGGTGTTTCCGGTTGGGGCGAGAGGGGGGCACCCCTTAGAGCGCGCGTATATAAATTTGATCCCATGCTATT
>NW_025229429.1:0-10589 GCF_018294505.1 Triticum aestivum | reverse complement strand
GAGATTGTGATCTCCCCGTCTCAAAAGTTTTTCTTGGACGATGTCTAGGGTGATTCCTAGCATCGAGAGGTAGGATGGGTGTGTACTGGTTAGCTGTGTTTTCTTCCGAAATACCGTAAACGGAACTAGTCCTTCGTGACTACAGAAATCCGTTGGCTGTGGGAAAAATTTTGTACAAACTCTGCAGAGTCATATATTCCTTCAAATCATCTATTCCATGTCCATGTTCGATATTAACTTATCTTGACCAAATGTCAGTTTTGATGACAGAGACTCCGGTGAACCGCATGAGTGCTAAGTCCGGTTAAATGATTATTCCTGTGGATGGACTAACCCGTTTATTCTCATGAATTGAATATTTATTATGAGCATTATTTCTTTGTGAATAAAAGCCCTTTATGTGGTGTCGCTAAGACGCCCGACTGTGGCATCTCTTTTAAAGCCCTCTCTGTGATGTCGCCCCGACGTCCGACTGTGGCATTTCTTTTAAAGCCCTTTATGTGGTGTCGCTAAGACGCCCGACTGTGGTATTTCTTTTAAATCCCTTTCTGTGATGTCGCCCCGACGTCCGACTGTGGCATTTCTTTTAAAGCCCTTTATGTGGTGTCGCTAAGACGCCCGACTGTGGTATTTCTTTTAAAGCCCTTTATGTGATGTCGCCCCGATGTCCGACTGTGGCATTTCTTTTAAAGCCCTTTATGTGGTGTCACTAAGACGCCCGACTGTGGCATCATTTCCTTATATTTATTTGTGCACCTTTCGAGGCGTCGCTTCAGACACCCGATCGGTCTTCATTTATGTTTTGTGGGATTTCAGGCGGACTACCGCCGTTTCCCTTTTGCTTACCTCGTTATGCTAATTTTTGAATGTACATTGGTGAATTAGTCATGATGCATTCATGCATGCATTTGTTATATCTTACGTCCGAACTGTCTTGTGAGTACTTTCAAAGTACTCACTGGCTTGTTGATTTGGCCAGATGCTGACGAAGGCGATCTCATGGATGAAGAATTTGATAGCGAGTCCGACGCCTAGAGGAGTCCCAGTCAGTCTCGTACGACCCTGGATTTGGTCACTGTATTATATCCGCTTCCACTACCAAATAAATTCATCGAGCGTCACCTCGACGCTCGATGAGATGACAGTTTTAGAGACTTGTATCTCTCTCCCCGCTGTGTTTTTCCACCACTGCCCTATCCTCGAGTCAGTAGTATGCCTCCACACCACTGTGTCATGTCCGCCAATATGTATATTTATTGGCGTGCTTGTAATAATTTGGTTGAGCAACCGTAGTTCGACCCTGTAGTATATTTTATGCTACTGGCTTATTGTATCAAGAATTTGTCTACCAGTGAGGAGGATTTCTCTCATATTGGACTCAAAAGATTGGTTTCTCAATAAATATTTTTATTGGAAAACCGGTCGTGACATATTAAGGGATAGGTAGATAGCATGTGTGCGAGGCATACTTAAAGCATCACGGAGATAAACAAGCGGTGTGCATGCAAGTGCGGGAAAAAAAATGAAGAGAGAAACAATGTCTACGCACGTGCGCGCGCGCGCGTGTGTTTGTGTGAGAGAGTGAAATCTCAAAACAAAAGGTGCTCTACTGGAATCCCATTGTATGTATTCAGATGGTTCCGGGACTCAAGTTAACCTTAGGCAGTGCGAGACATAATTATACTTTGAGAGATTAGTGGCGGTGGGTGGGCGAATTAAAGGGGTGGGTGTGTTTGATAGAAAGAGCGTGTGTGTTACTGTGTGAGAGACTTGCAGGATGGGGTAGAAAGATGATTTCTAACCTGGACGGAGGGAGAGAAATACACGAAGTGTGCGTGTGTGATTCCGATGCCCACAAATAAATGAGATATGTATGTGTGTGAGAGAGATTGCACAATTCATTCATGTATCATTATCTAGCGATCGTGGATGTGCATCGCTTGAACATAAATCAGTATCTATTTCGTATTGTGGCCAAAGATACAATATCAATTCAACACTATAAAGATTGGACACTCACATATCACATTTTTTTCTTCTAAATAATCCTTTTCAATTGTGCATGCCAAAGTTCCAGTGATGTTTCTTCAAACAACCAATGTAGCTATCATGTACATGCACCATTGTTGGTCTTGCATTCAAATTCATTAGTCTTGGATGATTTAAGGTTCTATTATGAAGTAATATATGTAATATTTATATATGAATTTGATGGGTACGCAATTTATGAAATGGAGGCTATGTAATCATATGAGGTAACACTTTTAAGTAGCGGACTAAAATATCCATTTATTTTGTAGGGCTACAATATCCATTTCTTTTTGTGCGCCTCTACAATAACACGTCAATGCATTATGTTTAAAGTAAATAACCAATGGCACTAAATTATCTATTTACACGAGAAATACATAGGCTGAGCATTTGATCCCTTTTTGTGAACGCGCCTCTACACCCATACGATTGGTCGCGCCCGTGTGAACGTACAAGTTATCGGTGCATCATCCCAAGTTAATATATTTTTTCTGGGGTGGACTTCACACCAGTTATGAACTGCTGACGTGTGCCCCGTTTACACAGTCTGGCATGACCTTCCTGCTAGCACTGTCCAAAATTAGTTGAAACTGGATATGAACGATCCCGCAGGCAGCAAAATCCCGCCTCCTTATAAAATTTCCGCCACCTAGTCTTTAGCATGCGAAATTCCCCTTTTGTCCTTAGTGTACGGAGAACAACAGTTACAATACGGCCCTCATTTACATAATAGGTCGGGTCTGCTTTGGTAACTTTCGGTTCCGCCCACCACATGGCACCCCCATTTCCTCTCCCCCTCCCGCAGAAATGACTAACTCCACAGCACCAGAGCATCTTACTTCAGGTCGTCCGTACTTCATTGTCCTTTCTACCCCTCCCCTCTCAAAACCCTAGATTTCTCATCCACCGGTGTACCAGAGCCCATTCACTGCCAGCGGCGTCCACCTCGCCGGATCTACTTCTACAGCCACATCTACCCCTCCCACCTCCCCTAGAAACAAGTAGACTGCTCATCCACCACTGTACCACAGCCCATCAGTGTTGGCCTTGTCCACGGCGCCAGATCTACTTTGCCGGTACTCTCGTCAACTGCAGCGCATCTGCAGCGTCTCCTTCGTACTCTGCACCGAAGACGCTTCGTCCAAACCCCCCGGAGCCGCCCCACCGACGCCCTCATCGACGGCATCTGATCCTCTTTGCCGATACCTTCCTCAACCCTACCGGAGCCGCTTCGCCGACACCATCGTCAACCCTACTGGAGTAGCTTCGCCAATACCATTCTCAACCCTACCGGCGCCGCTTTGCCAACGCACAAGTCCACGGCCTCAGATCCACTTCGTCGCACCCTCGTCCAACCTACCGGAGCATATTCTGACGCCCCGTCCAGGCTGTAGATCTGCATCCTCGACACCATCCTAAACCCAACCACCGGGGCAGCTTCACCGACGCCATCGTCCACGGCCTCAGATCCGCTTCGCCCACACCATAGTCCACCCTACCAGAGCCACTCCACAAACACCCTACGCGACAGTTCTAGATCTCCTTACCGGACCCTGACAGCCAGCTTAGCGTCATCATCCTTGACATTTGTAACCTGATTCCCACCGTCTGGCAAGATGCCAAGCACCCGCCATGGCTGATACGTCTCCGGCGTATCTACTTTTCCTAACACTTTTCCTCTTGTTTTGGACTCTAATTTGCATGATTTGAATGAAACAAACCCGGACTGACGCTGCTTTCAGCAGAACTACCATGGTGTTGTTTGTGCAGAAATAAAAGTTCTTGGAATGGAACGAAACTTTGCAAGGATTTTTCATATAATAGAAGAGAATTTCTGGAGCTAAGAACCACGAGAGGGGGGCACCTGGGTGGGCACAACCCACCAGGGCACGCCCCCCTCTAGGCACGCCCAATTGGGTTGTCCCCACTTGGTGGCCCCACAGACCCTAAAACTGACGCTATAAAATACTATTTTTCCAGAAAACAATTAGGGAGAATGAATTATCGCGTTCTACGAGATGCAGCCACTGCCTTCTCCTATTCTTCATCGGGAGGCCAGATCTAGAGTCTGTTTGGGGCTTCGGAGAGGGGGGTCTTCCATCTTCGTCATCACCAACCCTTCTCCATCGCCAATTCCATGATGCTCCCCACCAGGAGTGAGTAATTCCTTCGTAGGCTTGCTGGTCGGTGAGGAGTTAGATTAGATTCATCATGTAATCTAGTTAGTTTTGTTAGGGCTTGATCCCTAGTATCCACTATGTTCTGAGATTGATGTTGCTATGACTTTGCCATGCTTAATGCTTTGTTCTTTGGGCCCGGGTGCCATGATTTCAGATCTGAACTGTTTATGTTATCACCATTATACTATGTTCTAGATACGATCTTGCAAGTTATAGTCACCTACTATGTGTTATGACCCGGCAACCCCTGAGTGACAATAGTCGGGACCACTCCCGGTGATGACCGTAGTTTGAGGAGTTCATGTATTCACCATGTGTTAATGCTTTGTTCCAGTTCTCTATTAAAAGGGGGCCTTAATATCCCTTAGTTTCCAATAGGACCTCGCTGCCATGGGAAGGTAGGACAAAAGATGTCATGCAAGTTCTTTCCATAAGCACATATGACTATTTATGGAATACATGCCTACATTATATTTATGAACTGGAACAAGTGCCATATTGCCCTAGGTTATAACTAGCACATGATGAATATCATCCAAAAAATCATCAATCCAATGCCCATGATTCTCCTACATATTGATCTTGCTAAGTTACTACTGCTAACTGTTGCACTTGCTACAAAATCACTGCTATCACTGTTACCGTTACTATTGCTGCTGCTACTATTATCAAAACTATCATACTACTTTGCTACTGATCACTCTGCTGCAGATAATTAATCTCCAAGTGTGGTTGAATTCAAAACTCAGCTGCTAATACTTGCAAATATACTTTGGCTCCCCTTGTGCCGAATCTATAAATTTGGGTTGAATACTCTACCCTCGAAAACTGTTGCGATCCCCTATACTTGTGGGCTAGCTGAAGAATTATTGAATAACATATTGAGAAATTATGATGATTGGACTCTCCCTGAACCACCGCTTAAACCCACTCCGAAGAAGAGGGGTATTTTATATCTTAGTCCTGAAGATATGCAAGAGGCAAAGAAATCTATGAAGGAAAATGGTATTAAAGCCGAGGATGTTAAAAATGTACATCCTATTGAAGAAATACATGGGCTTGATCACCACCACTGCCTAAGGTGGTAGAGGTAAATTCTCTAATGAAATTCAGTGATAATGATAATCCTCACAATATGCACCCTAGCCAATGCCTTTATGTGTTTAAAAATTACATTATAAAACAAGATCACCTCAATGCAAATGTTATGAAACAACTAAAATACAATTCTAATATGATTGCTTGCTTGAGTGACTTTTTATTTAGAATCTCAAATGATATTAGAGGTGTGGGGAAGCATGCTTCTATGGTTCAAACTTAGTTAGAACAAGTTGCTAAATCTCAAAGAGTGTTGCTTGATGAAATGAATAATAATATCAATGATCATGTTGTTAGAGTAATGACTAGAGGAGGTAGGATGACTCAGGAACCACTTTATCCAGAGGGACATCCAAAAAGAATTGAACAAGACTCCCAAAGGCCTAACACTGATGCACGTAGTCCATCTAAAAAGAAAAAGAAATAGAAAAACGATAGGACTTTGCATGCCTCTAGTGAACCTGAAGTAGAAAAACCTCCTGATAATGAAGTTTCTATCTCTGATGCTGAAACTCAATCTGGTAGTGAACACTCACCTTCTGATAATGAAAAAGATAATGATGAGGTTCATGAAGACACTCAAACAAATAATAAGAACCAGACAATGATGTTTAGATAGAACCAGTAGTTGATCTTGATAACCCACAACCTAAGAATAAAAGATATGATAAAAGAGACTTTGTTGCTAGAAAACATGGAAAGGAAATAGAACCATGGGTTCAAAAACCTATGACCTTTCCACCTAAGTCAACTAAAAATAAAGATGATGAAGAATTTGAACGCTTTGCTGAAATGCTGAGGCTAGTATTTTCGCCTACTCGTTTGACTGATATCCTTAAAATGCCTCCTTACGCAAAGTACACGAAAGACATCATCACCAATAAGAGAAAAATACCAGAAGCTGAAATCTCCACCATACTTGCTAATTATAATTTTAAGGATGGAGTACCTAAAAAACTTGGAGATCCTGGAATACCAACTATACCTTGCTCCATGAAAATAAATCATGTGAAAGCTGCTTTATGTGATTTGGGACATGGTGTTAGCATTATGCCTTTCTCTTTATATAGAAGACTTCATTTGAATAACCCACTGAAATATCTTTACAAATGGCTGATAACTCAACTGCCACACCTATCGGTATTTGTGAGGATGTGCCCGTTTTTGTTGCTCATGTTACCATTTTGACTGACTTTGTGATACTTGAGATGCTCGAGGATGACAACATGTCAATTATCCAGCGTAGAACCTTCTTGAATACTGCAGGGGCTGTTATTGATTGCAATAAGAGCAATGTGACTTTTCATATCAACATACGGTGCACTTTCCAAAGAAACAATTCGAAGTGAATGGTATTAATGTTATTGAAAAATCTCCGACCATCACTATTGGAAGTTTTCAACTACCTCTACCTACTGTTAAAAAGAAATATGAAATGCTTATTGTTGGGGACATTCATATCCTTGTTGAGGTAACTTAGTGATTTATGAAAGTTCCTCGGTTTCATGCTAATCAAAAGTGGTTGTTAATAAGACTTGATCAACCTTATTAATAGATCATTTTTAGAGGTATGAAGTTTATGAATTTAGTAAGCACTACCTTCCGTCCCTACCTTTTGTTTTCTGTTTTATTAGTTAAATAAAATAAAGTGCCATGTGGTGACTATTTTATGAATTTCCATGCAATAAAAAAATGATGACCCAAAAATAAAAGTTCTCAGAATGCTCTGAAAATTTAATATGATTTTTTTTGAATATTTAAGAATTTTTGGTGCAAATAATATCACAGGGAGGTGCACCAGGTGGGCACAACCCACCTGGGCACGCCAGGTCCTCCAAGCGTGCCTTGATGGGTTGTGGTCCCCACGTGGGCCCCCTCACTTATCTCTTCATCCCACATCACCACCTACCTCCAAAAAAATCGCCATTGCTCTCTCTCTCTCTCTCTCTCATGTTCTTGCTCTCAAACCCGCGGATTTTGATCTCTTTGTTCGAAGCTCTGTTTCCGAAACTGTTTCGGGGGATTGTTGCTTGGTATGTGACTCCTCCGTTTGTCCAATTAGTTTTTTCTTTAGTGGTTTATATTTTTAATAATTAGTTGCTCTTGGTGTTGTTGTAGATGAGCTTGCATATTGAATTCTTAGAGTTCTAAGTAGTTTGAATGCTTGCTATGGCCTCCATGCATACCTATGAGTAGTTGCTATCAGTCTTGTGAAGTTTTGTTGAGAAAATTTTGTGGACTAAAAATTTCATAATTTGTTCATAGGAAAAAGATGAGTATCTTTAGGAAGTTTGCTTCCAGGAAGAACTACAAGGGAGTGATTGGGGAGTCATCTGACAGTGATCTCCCAACCCGGAGAATGGCAGAGGTATGGCCGTGCGAATGGCCGCATAATCCGTTCATGGAAGGGGCTGGAATCCTTCAAGAGTTTGCACAATATGCTGCTAATGCCGGCCTCACTGACTTCATCATAGCTGAATGTGAATAGTATCATCTCCTACAAATTCCTTTGTGCAATGTTTTAATTTCCTTCCTAGGAATAATCCCCTTGAGGTGCAGTTTAATTTTTATGCTACCCCATTAGATACCGCTTACTGAATTTTGTGACATATGCTTGCTCCCTTCTGATGGTGCTTTAGTAGAGCCTAGGCCCGCAGAGTTTGATGGTTTTTACCATAATCTGACAGTGGGGGATGAGAGAGGTGTGTCGAGTGTCACTGCCGCTGGCTTGCATTTTCCTGCTGTGCAATATTTGGCTCTACTTATTACAGAGTGTTTACTTGCTAGAGAGAAGGTAGGCCCACTCAGTGCTCCAAATTTTGCTGTTTTACTCGTGCACTCCACGGTGACAACACTTATAGCTTGGGAGCTATTATGGCCTGTTGCCTTCACATTAATAAGTCCAAGGGTAAAATACATGGTGGTACTTACGCTACTCGTTTGGCAGCTCCCTTTAACGTTCAGATATGCATGCTTGCATGATTATTCTTTACCCAAGTTTTACCTAGATCACGCGGCCATGCAACACCACCAGTTTATTGCAAGTGATTACCCTAACATTCCTATTCCTTATAACCTGGTTTTTAGTGAAAACACTCGTGATATTATTCCATTGCATGCACCTGCTTTGTTTGATCCTATTGCCAGGGGTGGATACAGGATTATGCATGCAGACATTGTCGCCTACCGAAACAACTTAGCCGCGGCAGAGGAGGAGCCATAGTAGTGGGATCCTCAGATACCCGTGCCACAGTATTTCGAGATAGGACCCCATGGTTTCTTCAACTACTGATTACCAAGTTAGGCCAAAAGCCTAAGCCTGGGGGAGTACGTATTTCCACCGACATTACATTCATGTTCACACATTTCATTTCAGTTGTCGGTGTCCACACTTTTTCATTGTATTATCCATGTGAATTTATTTTCTCGTTTTCTTCTTGCGTGTTTGAAAAACTTTGAGAAAATACAGAAATATTTCCTTCTTCTTTTTGATTTTTCTTTCTATAGTAGTTAGCTATAGAACTAAAAAGAAAACCCAAAAAGATTTCCTTGTTCTTCATTTTTTTGTTGGGAGCTTTTCCGTGTAAATAGTTTTTCTCATTTTTTATTTTCCCTTTTTATTTGCTTGATCAATAAAAACCAAGAACTCTAAACATATTTTACTGCGTTTCTCTAGATTTCTCTTCTTTTTATTGAATCATACCGAGAAGAAGACCAGGATGAAAATGTTGAGTGGCTCTCTGATACGTCTCCAATGTATCTATAATTTTTGATTGTTCCATGCTATTATATTATCTATTTTGGACGTTTAATGGGCTTTAATAAGCTATTTTATATTATTTTTTGGACTAACCTATTAACCGAGGGCCTAGTGTCAGTTTCTATATTTTTTTTGCCTATTTTAGAGTTTTAAAGAAAAGGAATACAAATGGAGTCCAAACGGAATGAAACCTTCGCGATATTTCGTGGACCAAAAGCAAACCAGAAGACTTGGAGATGAAGTCAGAGAGGCAACGAGGCGGCCACGAGGCAGGAGGGCGCACCTAGGGGCAACGAGGCGGCCCGATGTTGCAGTTGACCTGCAGTCGAGCCATTGATCCTTTTGCCGATCACACAGCGGAACTCTCAATGAAAGCTCCAATGTCGGTGTCAAAACCGGCGGATCTCGGGTAGGGGGTCCCGAACTGTGTGTCTAAGGCTAATGGTAACAAGAGGCAGGGGACACTATGCTTTACCCAGGTTCGGGCCCTTTCGATGGATTGATCTTGATGATATGAGTATTACAAGAGTTGATCTACCACGAGATCGTAGAGGCTAAACCCTAGAAGCTAGGGTTGATCTACCACGAGATCGTAGAGGCTAAAGCCCTTTATGTGGTGTCGCTCAGACGCCCGACTGTGGCATTTCTTTTAAAGCCCTTTATGTGGTGTCGCTCAGACGCCCGACTGTGGCATTTCTTTTAAAGCCCTTTATGTGGTGTCGCTCAGACGCCCGATTGTGGTTTTTCTTTTAAATCCCTTTATGTGGTGTCGCTCAGACGCCCGACTGTGGCATTTCTTCTAAAGCCCTTTATGAGCATGCTTGTTATTTATTTCAAAAATTTTAATGCTTCTATGGCATTGCATACTCATATATAACATGCTTATTCGCATCAGAGTTTTATTTATCTTTTGTGACTGACCTCATGATCATAAAATATTTCTCAGCACATCATTGTCATATTATACCTATGTTCACAATGTTTGCGAGTACATTCAAAGTACTCACTGGCTTGTCCCTGGCTATTGTATTGGCCAGATTTTTCTTGCACGGAGAGGAGCATTGCGATGACAGCCCCGGAACCTAAGCGACGGTGATAGCAGCCCCATGAAGATAGGAGTTAACCTGGTCAGCTGTTCCTGTTGGGAAATGGAGTCCTACAGACACTGATGATCCACAAACCACTTCCGCCCTCAACCACTGGAAACCATTCGTTGTACTCACCGGCCAGAATGGTCTTGTACTACATATTTTGTATCTTGCTTGGAATTTCTATATCAAGTTGGAGCCTCATCAGCTAACAGTAATCCTGGGGCTGATGAGCACGACAGTCTTTTTCTGGGAATTGATACCCGGAAAAACCGGTCGTGACAGACTTGGTATCAGAGCCAGGCTGACCATTGGCTAATCCTATCTTAGCCAGGTCGAAAAACTTAGGCAAACCAACCCACCAGACCTTAACCAAACCCCAGCCGAGCTTCTCATGCAAGATAGCCACACAGTGACCCCGACACTTTTGGC
>NW_025229428.1:0-23132 GCF_018294505.1 Triticum aestivum | reverse complement strand
TTGTAGTGGAGCTGGGAGGGGCAAGGATAAGGGACGAAGACCGGGGTAACATGTCGGATGCGATCATACCAGCACTAAAGCACCGGATCCCATCAGAACTCCGAAGTTAAGCGTGCTTGGGCGAGAGTACTACTAGGATGGGTGACCTCCTAGGAAGTCCTCGTGTTGCATTCCCTTTTTAATTTTTTTCGCGCCGCTTGCAAAACATAACGCACGTCTAAGTAATATATTTACCGTGTTTTATTATTTTGCACGAGTGCGGTAAGTCATAGCTGGGTGCTCACGATTCACGGGTCCAGCGTCGGCGTTGTGGCGCGGCAAGCGTGCACTGGTGCGGTTGAGAGGGAGGGGTGGAAACCGCGTTAAACTCGTCTCCGTAGTTGAGAGGGAGCGGCCAAAGCAATGTGCAATCGTCTTTGTAGTGGAGCTGGGAGGGGCAAGGATAAGGGACGAAGACCGGGGTAACATGTCGGATGCGATCATACCAGCACTAAAGCAACGGATCCCATCAAAACTCCGAAGTTAAGCGTGCTTGGGCGAGAGTAGTACTAGGATGGGTGACCTCCTGGGAAGTCCTCGTGTTGCATTCCCTTTTTAATTTTTTTCGCGCCGCTTGCAAAACATAACGCACGTGTAAGTAATATATTACCGTGTTTTATTATTTTGCACGAGTGCGGTATGTCATAGCTGGGTGCTCACGATTCACGGGTCCAGCGTCGGCGTTGTGGCGCGGCAAGCGTGCACTGGTGCGGTTGAGAGGGAGGGGTGGAAACCGCGTTAAACTCGTCTCCGTAGTTGAGAGGGAGCGGCCAAAGCAATGTGCAATCGTCTTTGTAGTGGAGCTGGGAGGGGCAAGGATAAGGGACGAAGACCGGGGTAACATGTCGGATGCGATCATACCAGCACTAAAGCACCGGATCCCATCAGAACTCCGAAGTTAAGCGTGCTTGGGCGAGAGTAGTACTAGGATGGGTGACCTCCTGGGAAGTCCTCGTGTTGCATTCCCTTTTTAATTTTTTTCGCGCCGCTTGCAAAACAAAACGCACGTGTAAGTAATATATTTACCGTGTTTTATTATTTTGCACGAGTGCGGTAAGTCATAGCTGGGTGCTCACGATTCACGGGTCCAGCGTCGGCGTTGTGGCGCGGCAAGCCTGCACTGGTGCGGTTGAGAGGGAGGGGTGGAAACCGCGTTAAACTCGTCTCCGTAGTTGAGAGGGAGCGGCCAAAGCAATGTGCAATCGTCTTTGTAGTGGAGCTGGGAGTGGCAAGGATAAGGGACGAAGACCGGGGTAACATGTCGGATGCGATCATACCAGCACTAAAGCACCGGATCCCATCAGAACTCCGAAGTTAAGCGTGCTTGGGTGAGAGTAGTACTAGGATGGGTGACCTCTTGGGAAGTCCTCGTGTTGCATTCCCTTTTTATTTTTTTTCGCGCCGCTTGCAAAACAAAATGCACGTGTAAGTAATATATTTACCGTGTTTTATTATTTTGCACGAGTGCGGTAAGTCATAGCTGGGTGCTCACGATTCACGGGCCCAGCGTCGGCGTTGTGGCGCGGCAAGCGTGCACTGGTGCGGTTGAGAGGGAGGGGTGGAAACCGTGTTAAACTCGTCTCCGTAGTTGAGAGGGAGCGGCCAAAGCAATGTGCAATCGTCTTTGTAGTGGAGCTGGGAGGGGCAAGGATAAGCGACGAAGACCGGGGTAACATGTTGGATGCGATCATACCAGCACTAAAGCACCGGATCCCATCAGAACTCCGAAGTTAAGCGTGCTTGGGCGAGAGTAGTACTAGGATGGGTGACCTCCTGGGAAGTCCTCGTGTTGCATTCCCTTTCTAATTTTTTTCGCGCCGCTTGCAAAACAAAACGCACGTGTAAGTAATATATTTACCGTGTTTTATTATTTTGCACGAGTGCGGTAAGTCATAGCTGGGTGCTCACGATTCACGGGCCCAGCGTCGGCGTTGTGGCGCGGCAAGCGTGCACTGGTGCGGTTGAGAGGGAGGGGTGGAAACCGCGTTAAACTCGTCTCCGTAGTTGAGAGGGAGCGGCCAAAGCAATGTGCAATCGTCTTTGTAGTGGAGCTGGGAGGGGCAAGGATAAGGGACGAAGACCGGGGTAACATGTCGGATGCGATCATACCAGCACTAAAGTACCGGATCCCATCAGAACTCCGAAGTTAAGCGTGCTTGGGCGAGAGTAGTACTAGGATGGGTGACCTCCTGGGAAGTCCTCGTGTTGCATTCCCTTTTTAATTTTTTTCGCGCCGCTTGCAAAACAAAACGCACGTGTAAGTAATATATTTACCGTGTTTTATTATTTTGCACGAGTGCGGTAAGTCATAGCTGGGTGCTCACGATTCACGGGTCCAGCGTCGGCGTTGTGGCGCGGCAAGCGTGCACTGGTGCGGTTGAGAGGGAGGGGTGGAAACCGCGTTAAACTCGTCTCCGTAGTTGAGAGGGAGCGGCCAAAGCAATGTGCAATCGTCTTTGTAGTGGAGCTGGGAGGAGCAAGGATAAGGGACGAAGACCGGGGTAACATGTCGGATGCGATCATACCAGCACTAAAGCACCGGATCCCATCAGAACTCCGAAGTTAAGCGTGCTTGGGCGAGAGTAGTACTAGGATGGGTGACCTCCTGGGAAGTCCTCGTGTTGCATTCCCTTTTTAATTTTTTTCGCGCCGCTTGCAAAACAAAACGCACGTGTAAGTAATATATTTACCGTGTTTTATTATTTTGCACGAGTGCGGTAAGTCATAGCTGGGTGCTCACGATTCACGGGTCCAGCGTCGGCGTGGTGGCGCGGCAAGCGTGCACTGGTGCGGTTGAGAGGGAGGGGTGGAAACCGCGTTAAACTCGTCTCCGTAGTTGAGAGGGAGCGGCCAAAGCAATGTGCAATCGTCTTTGTAGTGGAGCTGGGAGGGGCAAGGATAAGGGACGAAGACCGGGGTAACATGTCGGATGCGATCATACCAGCACTAAAGCACCGGATCCCATCAGAACTCCGAAGTTAAGCGTGCTTGGGCGAGAGTAGTACTAGGATGGGTGACCTCCTGGGAAGTCCTCGTGTTGCATTCCCTTTTTAATTTTTTTCGCGCCGCTTGCAAAACAAAACGCACGTGTAAGTAATATATTTACCGTGTTTTATTATTTTGCACGAGTGCGGTAAGTCATAGCTGGGTGCTCACGATTCACGGGTCCAGCGTCGGCGTTGTGGCGCGGCAAGCGTGCACTGGTGCGGTTGAGAGGGAGGGGTGGAAACCGCGTTAAACTCGTCTCCGTAGTTGAGAGGGAGCGGCCAAAGCAATGTGCAATCGTCTTTGTAGTGGAGCTGGAAGGGGCAAGGATAAGGGACGAAGACCGGGGTAACATGTCGGATGCGATCATACCAGCACTAAAGCACCGGATCCCATCAGAACTCCGAAGTTAAGCGTGCTTGGGCGAGAGTAGTACTAGGATGGGTGACCTCCTGGGAAGTCCTCGTGTTGCATTCCCTTTTTAATTTTTTTCGCGCCGCTTGCAAAACAAAACGCACGTGTAAGTAATATATTTACCGTGTTTTATTATTTTGCACGAGTGCGGTAAGTCATAGATGGGTGCTCACGATTCACGGGTCCAGCGTCGGCGTTGTGGCGCGGCAAGCGTGCACTGGTGCGGTTGAGAGGGAGGGGTGGAAACCGCGTTAAACTCGTCTCCGTAGTTGAGAGGGAGCGGCCAAAGCAATGTGCAATCGTCTTTGTAGTGGAGCTGGGAGGGGCAAGGATAAGGGACGAAGACCGGGGTAACATGTCGGATGCGATCATACCAGCACTAAAGCACCGGATCCCATCAGAACTCCGAAGTTAAGCGTGCTTGGGCGAGAGTAGTACTAGGATGGGTGACCTCTTGGGAAGTCCTCGTGTTGCATTCCCTTTTTAATTTTTTTCGCGCCGCTTGCAAAACATAACGCACGTGTAAGTAATATATTACCGTGTTTTATTATTTTGCACGAGTGCGGTAAGTCATAGCTGGGTGCTCACGATTCACGGGTCCAGCGTCGGCGTTGTGGCGCGGCAAGCGTGCACTGGTGCGGTTGAGAGGGAGGGGTGGAAACCGCGTTAAACTCGTCTCCGTAGTTGAGAGGGAGCGGCCAAAGCAATGTGCAATCGTCTTTGTAGTGGAGCTGGGAGGGGCAAGGATAAGGGACGAAGACCGGGGTAACATGTCGGATGCGATCATACCAGCACTAAAGCACCGGATCCCATCAGAACTCCGAAGTTAAGCGTGCTTGGGCGAGAGTAGTACTAGGATGGGTGACCTCCTGGGAAGTCCTCGTGTTGCATTCCCTTTTTAATTTTTTTCGCGCCGCTTGCAAAACAAAACGCACGTGTAAGTAATATATTTACCATGTTTTATTATTTTGCACGAGTGGCGAAACAAAACGCACGTGTAAGTAATATATTTACCATGTTTTATTATTTTGCACGAGTGCGGTAAGTCATAGCTGGGTGCTCACGATTCACGGGTCCAGCGTCGGCGTTGTGGCGCGGCAAGCGTGCACTGGTGCGGTTGAGAGGGAGGGGTGGAAACCGCGTTAAACTCGTCTCCGTAGTTGAGAGGGAGCGGCCAAAGCAATGTGCAATCGTCTTTGTAGTGGAGCTGGGAGGGGCAAGGATAAGGGACGAAGACCGGGGTAACATGTCGGATGCGATCATACCAGCACTAAAGCACCGGATCCCATCAGAACTCCGAAGTTAAGCGTGCTTGGGCGAGAGTAGTACTAGGATGGGTGACCTCCTGGGAAGTCCTCGTGTTGCATTCCCTTTTTAATTTTTTTCGCGCCGCTTGCAAAACATAACGCACGTGTAAGTAATATATTTACCGTGTTTTATTATTTTGCACGAGTGCGGTAAGTCATAGCTGGGTGCTCACGATTCACGGGTCCAGCGTCGGCGTTGTGGCGCGGCAAGCTGTCAGGACCCCGACTCGATGTCACATCGATCTAGCCGGTAACACCTCATATCACTTTGCGGCCTCACGCACGGTATCCCCACGGGTGTCGTCTTACCTTTTCCCGGGACCGTTTGCGCCTTTTGGCTCACGTATATGATAGTGTCGCTAGCATCCATATGATAAGGAGCCCGGGCTGACATGACTAGTCGTAAACCCAAAGTGGCACAGACTTACAGGGACAGGCATCCATGACCCAGCTTCGAACGTGTCGGTCATCAGCAAGTGGGTCCGGGCTATAGCACTGGGCTAGCAGGACTCTGGTAAACCGGGCTGTAGCGGGCTAACAGGACTCCGGTACTCAAAGCGTGACATTTCCCCGAAGGGACAGACACAGGAACGAAGAAGGACACATGCCGGCCAGCCTAAGTGTTCCAGAGCAGTAGCAAGCTACCATGGCTCAGCGGTAACACTAGGAGACATTTCCCGGTAAGAGAGGCTACTAAAGATAAACAACTAGATGGTCAGATCCCACACATAGCAATACACATTACACGTACGCATAACATGCAGGTATGTGCTGTACAACATGGCATCACAGCATAACTCAACAATTATATAGATAAAGGCTCAGAAGAGCCATCATAGCATTTATTGCAAACAGGGGTCACAAGACCCGTCATACAGAGCATACAAGCAACAAGCGGAAGCATTACATGTCTGGGTACAGACATCTATAAATGAAAAAGGCTGAAGAGCCTGACTATCTACAACATCCGATCAAGATCGTAGCTGAGGTACTAGCTACTAGTCGAAGTCCACGAGAACACTAGTAAGACCGAAGTCTCCGCTGCAAAAACATAAATAAAGCAACATGAGTACAAAGGTACTCAGCAAGACTTACATCAGATCCTATCATACATGCACTGTATCAAGAGGGTAATGTGGGGTTTAGTTGCAGCAAGCCAGCTTTGACTCTGTGGCTATCCTGTTCTACGACTACCAGAAACTCTGGAGGTGAAACAACGAACACGAGTCCACTAATCACCACACAATACACTACTATGGATTCATCCCCGTCTCCCTACGAGGAGGCCATCCATAGCACTCACACTTGTCTTGAGCATTTTAGAGTATCAACTTCAAGTTGTCTATGTACCATGTAAGCATCCAAGAAGTCCATAACCGCGGACCCGGCTATTCGAATAGATCATGTTAACCCTGCAGGGGTGTACTTCTTCACACACGCTCTCGCCACTTACCGCCATGTACACGTCATGTATCTCGGCAACCTTCAAGCGGAAGCCTGGCGAGGGTGTCGGCCACGACCTGACTAACCACACAAGACTCTAGTCCAGGTTTATCGCCTATTCGGGTTCCATCCGCAAGGAGATCCGGCCGGGGTGTCGCTCACGGCCCCAAACGATGTGAGCAGGGTTCCCGAGCCCACCAACCGGGTGCCACTCGGTACACCGTGCCACGTGTGCCTAGTCTGTCCCAAGCCCACCCTGCCGGGTGCCACTTGGTAAAAAAATAGCACTACCTACAAACACCAGAAACTAGTTGCGACTCCTGGACAGAGATCAAGTTGGTTAATAAGCCGAGAGAGTCAATTAAGGATCCCAATGTGTGGTAGTATCGAGTCATTGGACAACATACATAGAACTCAGTGCTTAAGGACGGTTCCAGCGAGACAACCCACCATGTACTCCTACATGGCCTCCCACCGCTACCTTTACCAAATCGTGTTCACACACTTCACTCTCAGCAATAGAACATATCGTGACACTCCAATTCATTCCCAATGAACCAGACCTGACACACTCTAAGCAATAGCAGGCATGGCATGGTAGGAACACATCAGTGGCTTCAATCAACTCCTACACATGCTAGTGGGTTTCAACTATTTACTGTGGCAATGACAGGTCATGCAGAGGAATGGTTCAACTACCGCAGCACAAAGTAGCAGATGAATCGTTGTTGTCCTAATGCAATAACTGA
This sequence comes from Triticum aestivum, assembly GCF_018294505.1. NCBI lineage: Eukaryota > Viridiplantae > Streptophyta > Magnoliopsida > Poales > Poaceae > Triticum > Triticum aestivum. The sequence goes on along the minus strand of NW_025229428.1, from coordinate 16,195 downwards.
GAGCAGGAGCGAGAGAGTAGGGTTTTATCGAAATGAACAAGGGGGTTTGCTTGCCTGGTAAATCAACAAGGGAGGCACTGCTTCACCGACAGGTACTCTGGAATGTCTCCGGAGCAGGACCTATCGAGAAGGAACGGTGCCGGCAATCAATACACAATCATATGCAACAATATGATGCATGAACATGGCATGTAGATGTGATGCTGTTGAGCTAATGCAACTAGTGTTCAATTGGTTTGAAGTCCATTTGAACCAAAGGTTCAAATGCATTTCTAAATTAGGTCTCTTATATATGCCATAATGTGTTTTCCCATATTCAGCATGTATAAGTTGGTTTTTCATGCATGAAACTAGTACAGATGGAAAGATTGCATTTTTCTGATAATTTTTCATATATAAATTATTTAAATCTGAGCTACGGTTGAATTGTTATGAATTTTTGAAGTTTAAATCAATTTCTGGAATTTCCTGATTTATTTTAATTCCAGAAATTAAATACTGCGTCAGCATGACGTCAGCATGACGTCAGCGGGTCAACACGGCTGTACAGGTCAAACCTGACGTGTGGGACCCACACGTCAGTGACAGGGGGGTTAACAGGGTTATTTTAGTTTAATTAAATAGTTAGGGGGGGGGCACCGGGCCCACTGTCAGTGTCAGGGGGGGTTAGTCAACGGTGATTAGCACTAAGCTAATCACCTGACGGGCCGGCCCCACCTGGCAGGGCTCAGGCGACGGAGGCTCGTCGCCGGCGACCTCTGGACACGGCGGAGTCCGCGCCACAGGCCACGGGGACGGCGTCGGAGAGCACTGGGGCGTAGCCCGGGCTCTCGCGCATCTGATGGAACAGGTGGGAGGAGCGGGGACGGCCGGAGCTCGCCGGAGCGAAGCTCGGGACGGCGGCCGGAGTTCGGGCGCGAGCGGGTTTGGGCTGCGGGGCACGTGGAGGCCACCTGAGGGGCTCGGCGGCACCCTCGTGGCACCAGGAGCGCGAAGGGGGGCTCGGTTTGAGCGGAGGCAGCCCGAAACGGCGACGGCGACATGGACGGCGGCGAGTGGCTTCGGCCGTGGTGGGGGGGCGGCGCTACGGCACGGGGACGGGAGGAAGAAGAGAGGGGAACGGCGGCGGAGCTCACCGCGATCACGCAGAGCAGCATAGCGGGGTCGGGGATGGCCTGGTGACGGCGAATTGATGGCGGCGGACGGTGGAGCCCGAGGAGGAAGACGATGGCGATGGTGGCTCCTCGGGGCACTCCGGCTTGCTTGGCTCGACGAGGAGGTAGAGAGGGTCGAGGCGGAGCTCGGGGGCTCTACGGAGGGGCGAGGGGACGGCGGGGAGCGCATCGGTGACGAGCTGCGGCGGCGGCAGCGCTTCGGGTGAGAGGGAGAGAGAGCAGGGGAAAAGGAGGAGGGCGAGGGAGAGTGAGAGCGGTGTGGTCGGGGCTGCGTGGCGACGTGCAACCCATCCAGAGCGACGCGGAGGAAGCAGGAGGTGGAGGGAAGCAGGAGGTGGAGGCGCGGCGGTGCGCGCGCGTCGGCACGCGCCGTTCCCCTGTCGGGAAGGAAGACGACAGGGGAGGGGGGCCAGGTGGGCTGGGCCACCTCCCGGCTGGGCCGGCCTGCTGCGGCTGGGCCGCACAGGGGAGGCCACAGGTAACCCCTCCTTTTTTTTTCTGTTTTCTATTTTTTTTTCTGACATTTGTTTTGATTTAATAAATATATTAAATCATTTAATTTTATTATGCCAATTTTTGCAGGAGCTAGATATATTATTCCAGAGCTCTTTTATAATTGGCATAATTTTTGGGCCATAATTCATATATATAGAAATATATTCCCAATGCAAATATTTATCGAATTAATCCAATGGCCAAAATAAATATCCATGAGCTCCTAAAAATATTGTTTTGATTTTTATCTCTGTCCAATATTTTTAGAGGGCATCATGAGCATTTTCTTGGACCCTTTTGGAGAAGTTTTTATTTGGGTCATTTTCAAAAGATGCTTCTGAGGGTTCCACCAATCCTCATTTCAAATTTAAATGAAATTTAAATATGATGCACAAATGGCTAGCTAGCCTAGGTCATACCAGACTAGGGATGTGACAACTCGCCCCCACTTGAAAGAATCTCGTCCCGAGATTCAGGGGTCGACGGAAAGAAAGCGGGGTACTCCAGTCGAAGACGATCTTCTCGCTCCCAGGTAGCTTCTCTCTCGGAATGATGAGACCACTGAATTTTGAGAAACTTGATGTTCTGACGTCGAGTAACACGCTCTGCTTGATCAAGAATGCGAACCGGGTACTCTCGGTATGTGAGGTTATCTTGGAGATCAAGCGTTTCGTGGTCCACTCCGCGGATAGGATCCGAGAAGCAACGCCTGAGTTGAGAGACGTGGAAGACATCATGAACTCGAGAAAGATGTGGGGGTAGTTCCAATTGGTAGGCAACCTCTCCTCGTTTAGCGAGAATGCGAAAGGGACCAATGTAACGAGGAGCCAACTTGCCCTTGATACCGAAACGATGGGTACCCTTTAAAGGAGTAACCCGAAGGTAAGCTTGGTCGCCAATTTCATAAGTCATATCCTTATGATGACGATCGTACTGACTTTTCTGACGAGACTGGGCTGTTTTCAAATTCTCACGTATGATGCGAACTTGCTCTTCTGCCTCCTGGATCATATCCGGTCCAAAGAATTGTCTTTCACCGGTTTCTGACCAGTTCAAAGGTGTTCGACATCTTCGTCCATAGAGAACCTCAAAAGGAGCTTGCTTAAGGCTGGATTGGTAGCTATTGTTATAGGCAAACTCGGCAAAAGGAAGACATTTCTCCCAATCCATACCGAATGAGATAACGCAAGCTCGGAGCATGTCTTCGAGAATTTGATTGACCCGTTCCACCTGACCACTTGACTGAGGGTGGAACGCGGTACTGAAGGAAAGATGGGTTCCCATGGCAGTTTGGAAACTCTCCCAGAAATGAGAAGTAAAAAGACTGCCACGGTCTGAATTGATCTCTAGTGGAACACCATGAAGTGACACTATTCGAGAAATATATAAGTCAGCAAGCTGACTAGCAGTGATATTTTCCCGAACAGGAAGGAAGTGAGCCACTTTGGAGAGACGATCAATGACTACGAAGATAGCGTTATTCCCTCTCTTGGTCCTGGGAAAGCCGGTGATGAAGTCCATACTAACTTTATCCCATTTCCATTCAGGAATAGCTAAAGGCTGAAGGGCGCCAGCAGGTCTTTGATGCTCTGCCTTAACGCGACGACAAACGTCACATTTAGCAATGAACTCAGCGATTTCTCTCTTCATCCTAGTCCACCAGAACCTCTGGCGTAGGTCCTGATACATCTTAGTACTACCGGGATGAATCGTGAGAGGGGATTCATGCGCCTCCTTAAGAATCAATTGCCGAAGATGTTGCTTCTTGGGAACCACCAAGCGATTCTCAAAGAAAACAACACCACGATCATCAACAGAGAAACTACCAGCAACTCCCTTCTTAACGTTATCCTTGATACGGGAAATACCCGTATCATATTGCTGGCTAGTTATGATCTGATCCTCAAGGGTAGGTTTCGCCACCAAGGTAGAAAGGAATCCGTGAGGAGCAATGTGAAGGTTAAGCTTACAGAATTCCTCATGGAGAAGTGGTTGGCCTTGCTGCAACATGAGATTGTTGCAATAGGATTTACGGCTTAGAGCATCAGCCATGACATTGGCTTTGCCTGGAGTGTAGGTAATCCCTAGATCATAATCTGTGATTAACTCCAACCAACGTCTTTGCCTAAGGTTCAGATCCGGTTGGGTGAAGATATACTTGAGACTCTGGTGATCGGTGTAGATCTCGCAACGTTTACCAAGGAGGTAATGTCGCCAGGTCTTGAGTGCATAGACTACGGCTGCAAGCTCTAGATCATGTGTAGGATAATTCTCCTCATGTGGATGCAACTGTCGAGATGCATAGGCAATCACATGACGATCCTGCATAAGAATGCAACCTAGTCCCTGTCGTGAGGCGTCGCAGTAGATAATAAAGTCTTTAGTGAAATCCGGTGGCACAAGTATGGGAGCAGAAGTCAAGCGTCTTTTCAGTTCCTGAAAACTGTACTCACACTGTGGGGACCACTCAAACTTTTTATCTTTCTTGAGAAGTTCCGTGAGGGGTTTGGCTACTTTGGAGAAGTTTTCAACAAAGCGGCGAAAATAGCTGGCTAGACCAAGGAAACTCCTAACTTGTTTGACTGTTTCAGGTGGAGTCCAATCGAGAACGGCTTGAACTCTCTCGGGATTGACAGCAATGCCCTTACCAGAGATTACGTGGCCTAGGTAGGTCACTTCTGGCAACCAAAATTCACACTTGGAGAACTTGGCATAAAGGCGGTGCTCTCTGAGTTTTTCTAACACAAGCCTAAGATGTTCGGCATGCTCTTCCTCGTTCTTCGAGTAAATAAGAATATCATCGAGGTAAACCACGACAAACTTATCTAAGTACTCCATGAAGATCGAGTTCATCAAACGGGAGAATGTGGCTGGGGCGTTGGTTAGGCCAAAGGACATGACGGTGTACTCGTACTGACCATAACGGGTGACAAAAGCTGTCTTGGGAATGTCCCCATTTCTGATCTTGATTTGATGGTAGCCTAACCTTAAATCCATCTTGGAAAATACTGAGGATCCAGCGAGCTGATCATACAGGTCGTTGATCCTGGGAAGCGGATACTTGTTCTTTATCGTGACCAAATTAACGGGACGATAATCTACAACCATCCGGTCCGTACCATCCTTCTTCTTGACGAAAAGGACGGGGCAAGCCCAAGGAGAAGAACTAGGACGGATGAAACCCTTTTGCAAGGACTCATCGAGTTGTTTCTTAAGCTCGGCTAGTTCTAGGGGTGCCATCTTGTAGGGTCTTCGGGAGATTGGAGCTGTTCCTGGGATAAGATCTATGACGAACTCTACATCTCTGTCAGGTGGAACACCTGGCAGTTCCTCTGGAAAGACATCCGGAAAATCACGGACTACCGGGATATCTTCAAGGTCTGGAAGAGGGCTGGCATTAAGAGAATAGAGCTGACGCTTTGCAAGTCTAGTGGAGACGGTGACTATCTTGCCAGATGGGTGTGTAAGCTGAACAGATCTTGTGTAACAATCAATCTTGGCATGATGAGCTGTCATCCAGTCCATACCCAAGATGATGTTAATATCTGAAGACTTGAGGGCTACAAGTGATGCAAGGAATACAAGTCTGTCAACAAGGATTTCGTTACCATGGCTTACACTAGAGGTTTGCCATTTGGATCCAGGAGTTTGGATGACTAGCGGAGTTGGCATATCACAAAATGATATGTCGTGCAAACGAGCATAACCTTCAGCAATGAAGGAGTGAGATGCTCCAGTATCAAATAGAACTGATGCTGGGTGACAATTGACAAGGAGTGTTCCAAGAACGACATCTGGATCATCGTGAGCGTCTTTAGCTGAGACGTGATGCACACGTCCACGTTCAGTGGGGGCTGACTTGACACTGATCATCTTGCGTGATGGCTTAATACAGCCAACAGTCTTCTCGGGCTGGGGTGGAGCATAACTAGTCTGAGAGCAATCACGTGCATAGTGTCCTGGCTTCCCGCATGTGAAGCAAGTCCCTGAGGTTGGACGGGGACCCGCACTGACAAACGGTCTACCAGTAGGCCCGGGTGGAACATACGACTGAGCTGGAGAAGGCACCACATAGGCTGGCCTCGGTGCATATTCGGAAGGAATAGCGGAGTTTGGAACCCAAATCCGGCGTTTCTGGGAACTAGAACCGGAGGAAGATCCCAAATCACGGTTGTGCTTACGAGACTCCTCGTAAGTGAGTTGAGCTGTCTCTGCATTGATGGCCTTGTTCACAAGGGCTTGGAATGTATCACAATGATGCAGGTGGAGATCACGACGCAACTTGGGGTTGAGACCCTTCCGGAACCTAGCTTGTTTCTTGGCGTCCGTGGACACTTCTTCTGTGGCATAGCGGGCAAGGTTCTCGAACTCTCTGGTATAAGTATCAACAGCCATCTTACTCTGGGTGAAACTACAGAACTCTTCTCTCTTGCGATCAATAAGGGCCTGGGGAATGTGATGCTCGCGAAAAGCCTCAGTGAAATCCTTCCAGGTAGGAATCTGGCCAACTGGAAGCATAGCCTCATAGTTCTGCCACCAAAGACTAGCAGGACCTTCTAGGTGATATGTGGCATAAGTGACCTTGTCATCTTCAGCTACGTTCGCGGAACGCAGCTTATGGGTGATGCTACGGAGCCAGTCATCTGCATCGAGTGGCTCGATGGAATGATGAAAGGTAGGTGAGTGCAAGCGGATAAAGTCATGACTGGTCACTGATCCCTTGAGCTGATGTGCGGTATTCTCCTCAATACGTGCCAACAAGCGGTTAGACTCACGCTTGTTCCTCTCCATCTCTAGCATGAATTCTGGCAACGAAGGCTGGTCAGGAGGATCCTCATCCCTACCATCTCCATGGTTCTGGCTACGAACAACAGAACTTGATGACATCCTGGTAAAACGAAACCAAGGACGAAATCAGCATCAACTATCGACTGTAGAATGTAGGACAAGGAATTAGTATCTCTCGAACTCTTAGAGAAAATCCGGCAGCATAACGGCAGTAAAATGCTCAGAATGAGACATCCTACTAAACATAGGGTGGTAACATACTTATCATCATCACTCAAGGTTCTGAGATAGTACTAAACAGACTACACCGGAAATACTCGAAAACTGGGACCGTTTGCGCCTTTTGGCTCACGTATATGATAGTGTCGCTAGCATCCATATGATAAGGAGCCCGGGCTGACATGACTAGTCGTAAACCCAAAGTGGCACAGACTTACAGGGACAGGCATCCATGACCCAGCTTCGAACGTGTCGGTCATCAGCAAGTGGGTCCGGGCTGTAGCACTGGGCTAGCAGGACTCCGGTAAACCGGGCTATAGCGGGCTAACAGGACTCCGGTACTCAAAGCGTGACATTTCCCCGAAGGGACAGACACAGGAACGAAGAAGGACACATGCCGGCCAGCCTAAGTGTTCCAGAGCAGTAGCAAGCTACCATGGCTCAGCGGTAACACTAGGAGACATTTCCCGGTAAGAGAGGCTACTAAAGATAAACAACTAGATGGTCAGATCCCACACATAGCAATACACATTACACGTACGCATAACATGCAGGTATGTGCTGTACAACATGGCATCACAGCATAACTCAACAATTATATAGATAAAGGCTCAGAAGAGCCATCATAGCATTTATTGCAAACAGGGGTCACAAGACCCGTCATACAGAGCATACAGGCAACAAGCGGAAGCATTACATGTCTGGGTACAGACATCTATAAATGAAAAAGGCTGAAGAGCCTGACTATCTACAACATCCGATCAAGATCGTAGCTGAGGTACTAGCTACTAGTCGAAGTCCACGAGAACACTAGTAAGACCGAAGTCTCCGCTGCAAAAACATAAATAAAGCAACATGAGTACAAAGGTACTCAGCAAGACTTACATCAGATCCTATCATACATGCACTGTATCAAGAGGGTAATGTGGGGTTTAGTTGCAGCAAGCCAGCTTTGACTCTGTGGCTATCCTGTTCTACGACTACCAGAAACTCTGGAGGTGAAACAACGAACACGAGTCCACTAATCACCACACAATACACTACTATGGATTCATCCCCGTCTCCCTACGAGGAGGCCATCCATAGCACTCACACTTGTCTTGAGCATTTTAGAGTATCAACTTCAAGTTGTCTATGTACCATGTAAGCATCCAAGAAGTCCATAACCGCGGACCCGGCTATTCGAATAGATCATGTTAACCCTGCAGGGGTGTACTTCTTCACACACGCTCTCGCCACTTACCGCCATGTACACGTCATGTATCTCGGCAACCTTCAAGCGGAAGCCTGGCGAGGGTGTCGGCCACGACCTGACTAACCACACAAGACTCTAGTCCAGGTTTATCGCCTATTCGGGTTCCATCCGCAAGGAGATCCGGCCGGGGTGTCGCTCACGGCCCCAAACGATGTGAGCAGGGTTCCCGAGCCCACCAACCGGGTGCCACTCGGTACACCGTGCCACGTGTGCCTAGTCTGTCCCAAGCCCACCCTGCCGGGTGCCACTTGGTAGAAAAATAGCACTACCTACAAACACCAGAAACTAGTTGCGACTCCTGGACAGAGATCAAGTTGGTTAATAAGTCGAGAGGGGTCGAGTTACCGGAACCCAATGTGTGGTAGTATCGAGTCATTGGACAACATACACAGAACTCAGTGCTTAAGGACGGTTCCAGTGAAACAACCCACCATGTACTCCTACATGGCCTCTCACCGCTACCTTTACCAAATCGTGTTCACACACTTCACTCTCAGCAATAGAACATATCGTGACACTCCAATTCATTCCCAATGAACCAGACCTGACACACTCTAAGCAATAGCAGGCATGGCATGGTAGGAACACATCAGTGGCTTCAATCAACTCCTACACATGCTAGTGGGTTTCAACTATTTACGGTGGCAATGACAGGTCATGCAGAGGAATGGTTCAACTACCGCAGCACAAAGTAGCAGATGAATCGTTGTTGTCCTAATGCAATAACTGAGAGCAGGAGCGAGAGAGTAGGGTTTTATCGAAATGAACAAGGGGGTTTGCTTGCCTGGTAAATCAACAAGGGAGGCACTGCTTCACAGACAGGTACTCTGGAACGTCTCCGGAGCAGGACCTATCGAGAAGGAACGGTGCCGGCAATCAAAACACAATCATATGCAACAATATGATGCATGAACATGGCATGTAGATGTGATGCTGTTGAGCTAATGCAACTAGTGTTCAATTGGTTTGAAGTCCATTTGAACCAAAGGTTCTAATGCATTTCTAAATTAGGTCTCTTATATATGCCATAATGTGTTTTCCCATATTCAGCATGTATGAGTTGGTTTTTCATGCATGAAACTAGTACAGATGGAAAGATTGCATTTTTCTGATAATTTTTCATATATAAATTATTTAAATCTGAGCTACGGTTGAATTGTTATGAATTTTTGAAGTTTAAATCAATTTCTGGAATTTCCTGATTTATTTTAATTCCAGAAATTAAATACTGCGTCAGCATGACGTCAGCATGACGTCAGCGGGTCAACACGGCTGTACAGGTCAAACCTGACGTGTGGGACCCACACGTCAGTGACAGGGGGGTTAACAGGGTTATTTTAGTTTAATTAAATAGTTAGGGGGGGGCACCGGGCCCACTGTCAGTGTCAGGGGGGGTTAGTCAACGGTGATTAGCACTAAGCTAATCACCTGACGGGCCGGCCCCACCTGGCAGGGCTCAGGCGACGGAGGCTCGTCGCCGGCGACCTCTGGACACGGCGGAGTCCGCGCCACAGGCCACGGGGACGGCGTCGGAGAGCACTGGGGCGTAGCCCGGGCTCTCGCGCATCTGATGGAACAGGTGGGAGGAGCGGGGACGGCCGGAGCTCGCCGGAGCGAAGCTCAGGACGGCGGCCGGAGTTCGGGCGCGAGCGGGTTTGGGCTGCGGGGCACGGGGAGGCCACCTGAGGGGCTCGGCGGCACCCTCGTGGCACCAGGAGCGCGAAGGGGGGCTCGGTTTGAGCGGAGGCAGCCCGAAACGGCGACGGCGACATGGACGGCGGCGAGGGGCTTCGGCCGTGGTGGGGGGGCGGCGCTACGGCACAGGGACGGGAGGAAGAAGAGAGGGGAACGGCGGCGGAGCTCACCGCGATCACGCAGAGCAGCACAGCGGGGTCGGGGATGGCCTGGTGACGGCGAATTGACGGCGGCGGACGGCGGAGCCCGAGGAGGAAGACGATGGCGATGGTGGCTCCTCGGGGCACTCCGGCTTGCTTGGCTCGACGAGGAGGTAGAGAGGGTCGAGGCGGAGCTCGGGGGCTCTACGGAGGGGCGAGGGGACGGCGGGGAGCGCGTCGGTGACGAGCTGCGGCGGCGGCAGCGCTTCGGGTGAGAGGGAGAGAGAGCAGGGGAAAAGGAGGCGGGCGAGGGAGAGTGAGAGCGGTGTGGTCGGGGCTGCGTGGCGACGTGCAACCCATCCAGAGCGACGCGGAGGAAGCAGGAGGTGGAGGGAAGCAGGAGGTGGAGGCGCGGCGGTGCGCGCGCGTCGGCACGCGCCGTTCCCCTGTCGGGAAGGAAGACGACAGGGGAGGGGGGCCAGGTGGGCTGGGCCACCTCCCGGCTGGGCCGGCCTGCTGCGGCTGGGCCGCACAGGGGAGGCCACAGGTAACCCCTCCTTTTTTTTATTTCTGTTTTCTATTTTTTTTTCTGACATTTGTTTTGATTTAATAAATATATTAAATCATTTAATTTTATTATGCCAATTTTTGCAGGAGCTAGATATATTATTCCAGAGCTCTTTTATAATTGGCATAATTTTTGGGCCATAATTCATATATATAGAAATATATTCCCAATGCAAATATTTATCGAATTAATCCAATGGCCAAAATAAATATCCATGAGCTCCTAAAAATATTGTTTTGATTTTTATCTCTGTCCAATATTTTTAGAGGGCATCATGAGCATTTTCTTGGACCCTTTTGGAGAAGTTTTTATTTGGGTCATTTTCAAAAGATGCTTCTGAGGGTTCCACCAATCCTCATTTCAAATTTAAATGAAATTTAAATATGATGCACAAATGGCTAGCTAGCCTAGGTCATACCAGACTAGGGATGTGACACAAGCGTGCACTGGTGCGGTTGAGAGGGAGGGGTGGAAACCGCGTTAAACTCGTCTCCGTAGTTGAGAGGGAGCGGCCAAAGCAATGTGCAATCGTCTTTGTAGTGGAGCTGGGAGGGGCAAGGATAAGGGACGAAGACCGGGGTAACATGTCGGATGCGATCATACCAGCACTAAAGCACCGGATCCCATCAGAACTCCGAAGTTAAGCGTGCTTGGGCGAGAGTAGTACTAGGATGGGTGACCTCCTGGGAAGTCCTCGTGTTGCATTCCCTTTTTAATTTTTTTCGCGCCGCTTGCAAAACAAAACGCACGTGTGTTGCATTCCCTTTTTAATTTTTTTCGCGCCGCTTGCAAAACAAAACGCACGTGTAAGTAATATATTTACCGTGTTTTATTATTTTGCACGAGTGCGGTAAGTCATAGCTGGGTGCTCACGATTCACGGGTCCAGCGTCGGCGTTGTGGCGCGGCAAGCGTGCACTGGTGCGGTTGAGAGGGAGGGGTGGAAACCGCGTTAAACTCGTCTCCGTAGTTGAGAGGGAGCGGCCAAAGCAATGTGCAATCGTCTTTGTAGTGGAGCTGGGAGGGGCAAGGATAAGGGACGAAGACCGGGGTAACATGTCGGATGCGATCATACCAGCACTAAAGCACCGGATCCCATCAGAACTCCGAAGTTAAGCGTGCTTGGGCGAGAGTAGTACTAGGATGGGTGACCTCCTGGGAAGTCCTCGTGTTGCATTCCCTTTTTAATTTTTTTCGCGCCGCTTGCAAAACAAAACGCACGTGTAAGTAATATATTTACCGTGTTTTATTATTTTGCACGAGTGCGGTAAGTCATAGCTGGGTGCTCACGATTCACGGGCCCAGCGTCGGCGTTGTGGCGCGGCAAGCGTGCACTGGTGCGGTTGAGAGGGAGGGGTGGAAACCGCGTTAAACTCGTCTCCGTAGTTGGGAGGGAGCGGCCAAAGCAATGTGCAATCGTCTTTGTAGTGGAGCAGGGAGGGGCAAGGATAAGGGACGAAGACCGGGGTAACATGTCGGATGCGATCATACCAGCACTAAAGCATCGGATCCCATCAGAACTCCGAAGTTAAGCGTGCTTGGGCGAGAGTAGTACTAGGATGGGTGACCTCCTGGGAAGTCCTCGTGTTGCATTCCCTTTTTAATTTTTTTCGCGCCGCTTGCAAAACAAAACGCACGTGTAAGTAATATATTTACCGTGTTTTATTATTTTGCACGAGTGCGGTAAGTCATAGCTGGGTGCTCACGATTCACGGGCCCAGCGTCGGTGTTGTGGCGCGGCAAGCGTGCACTGGTGCGGTTGAGAGGGAGGGGTGGAAACCGCGTTAAACTCGTCTCCGTAGTTGAGAGGGAGCGGCCAAAGCAATGTGCAATCGTCTTTGTAGTGGAGCTGGGAGGGGCAAGGATAAGGGACGAAGACCGGGGTAACATGTCGGATGCGATCATACCAGCACTAAAGCACTGGATCCCATCAGAACTCCGAAGTTAAGCGTGCTTGGGCGAGAGTAGTACTAGGATGGGTGACCTCCTGGGAAGTCCTCGTGTTGCATTCCCTTTTTAATTTTTTTCGCGCCGCTTGCAAAACAAAACGCACGTGTAAGTAATATATTTACCGTGTTTTATTATTTTGCACGAGTGCGGTAAGTCATAGCTGGGTGCTCACGATTCACGGGCCCAGCGTCGGCGTCCTCGTGTTGCATTCCCTTTTTAATTTTTTTCGCGCCGCTTGCAAAACAAAACGCACGTGTAAGTAATATATTTACCGTGTTTTATTATTTTGCACGAGTGCGGTAAGTCATAGCTGGGTGCTCACGATTCACGGGCCCAGCGTCGGCGTTGTGGCGCGGCAAGCGTGCACTGGTGCGGTTGAGAGGGAGGGGTGGAAACCGCGTTAAACTCGTCTCCGTAGTTGAGAGGGAGCGGCCAAAGCAATGTGCAATCGTCTTTGTAGTGGAGCTGGGCGGGGCAAGGATAAGGGACGAAGACCGGGGTAACATGTCGGATGCGATCATACCAGCACTAAAGCACCGGATCCCATCAGAACTCCAAAGTTAAGCGTGCTTGGGCGAGAGTAGTACTAGGATGGGTGACCTCCTGGGAAGTCCTCGTGTTGTTCTCTTTTTAATTTTTTTCGCGCCGCTTGCAAAACATAACGCACGTGTAAGTAATATATTTACCGTGTTTTATTATTTTGCACGAGTGCGGTAAGTCATAGCTGGGTGCTCACGATTCACGGGTCCAGCGTCGGCGTTGTGGCGCGGCAAGCGTGCACTGGTGCGGTTGAGAGGGAGGGGTGGAAACCGCGTTAAACTCGTCTCCGTAGTTGAGAGGGAGCGGCCAAAGCAATGTGCAATCGTCTTTGTAGTGGAGCTGGGAGGGGCAAGGATAAGGGACGAAGACCGGGGTAACATGTCGGATGCGATCATACCAGCACTAAAGCACCGGATCCCATCAGAACTCCGAAGTTAAGCGTGCTTGGGCGAGAGTAGTACTAGGATGGGTGACCTCCTGGGAAGTCCTCGTGTTGCATTCCCTTTTTAATTTTTTTCGCGCCGCTTGCAAAACAAAACGCACGTGTAAGTAATATATTTACCGTGTTTTATTATTTTACACGAGTGCGGTAAGTCATAGCTGGGTGCTCACGATTCACGGGTCCAGCGTCGGCGTTGTGGCGCGGCAAGCGTGCACTGGTGCGGTTGAGAGGGAGGGGTGGAAACCGCGTTAAACTCGTCTCCGTAGTTGAGAGGGAGCGGCCAAAGCAATGTGCAATCGTCTTTGTAGTGGAGCTGGGAGGGGCAAGGATAAGGGACGAAGACCGGGGTAACATGTCGGATGCGATCATACCAGCACTAAAGCACCGGATCCCATCAGAACTCCGAGGTTAAGCGTGCTTGGGCGAGAGTAGTACTAGGGTGGGTGACCTCCTGGGAAGTCCTCGTGTTGCATTCCCTTTTTAATTTTTTTCACGCCGCTTGCAAAACAAAACGCACGTGTAAGTAATATATTTACCGTGTTTTATTATTTTGCACGAGTGCGGTAAGTCATAGCTGGGTGCTCACGATTCACGGGCCCAGCGTCGGCGTTGTGGCGCGGCAAGCGTGCACTGGTGCGGTTGAGAGGGAGGGGTGGAAACCGCGTTAAACTCGTCTCCGTAGTTGAGAGGGAGCGGCCAAAGCAATGTGCAATCGTCTTTGTAGTGGAGCTGGGAGGGGCAAGGATAAGGGACGAAGACCGGGGTAACATGTCGGATGCGATCATACCAGCACTAAAGCACCGGATCCCATCAGAACTCCGAAGTTAAGCGTGCTTGGGCGAGAGTAGTACTAGGACGGGTGACCTCCTGGGAAGTCCTCGTGTTGCATTCCCTTTTTAATTTTTTTCGCGCCGCTTGCAAAACAAAACGCACGTGTAAGTAATATATTTACCGTGTTTTATTATTTTGCACGAGTGCGGTAAGTCATAGCTGGGTGCTCACGATTCACGGGCCCAGCGTCGGCGTTGTGGCGCGGCAAGCGTGCACTGGTGCGGTTGAGAGGGAGGGGTGGAAACCGCGTTAAACTCGTCTCCGTAGTTGAGAGGGAGCGGCCAAAGCAATGTGCAATCGTCTTTGTAGTGGAGCTGGGAGGGGCAAGGATAAGGGACGAAGACCGGGGTAACATGTCGGATGCGATCATACCAGCACTAAAGCACCGGATCCCATCAGAACTCGGAAGTTAAGCGTGCTTGGGCGAGAGTAGTACTAGGATGGGTGACCTCCTGGGAAGTCCTCGTGTTGCATTCCCTTTTTAATTTTTTTCGCGCCGCTTGCAAAACAAAACGCACGTGTAAGTAATATATTTACCGTGTTTTATTATTTTGCACGAGTGCGGTAAGTCATAGCTGGGTGCTCACGATTCACGGGCCCAGCGTCGGCGTTGTGGCGCGGCAAGCGTGCACTGGTGCGGTTGAGAGGGAGGGGTGGAAACCGCGTTAAACTCGTCTCCGTAGTTGAGAGGGAGCGGCCAAAGCAATGTGCAATCGTCTTTGTAGTGGAGCTGGAAGGGGCAAGGATAAGGGACGAAGACCGGGGTAACATGTCGGATGCGATCATACCAGCACTAAAGCACCGGATCCCATCAGAACTCCGAAGTTAAGCGTGCTTGGGCGAGAGTAGTACTAGGATGGGTGACCTCCTGGGAAGTCCTCGTGTTGCATTCCCTTTTTAATTTTTTTCGCGCCGCTTGCAAAACAAAACGCACGTGTAAGTAATATATTTACCGTGTTTTATTATTTTGCACGAGTGCGGTAAGTCATAGCTGGGTGCTCATGATTCACGGGCCCAGCGTCGGCGTTGTGGCGCGGCAAGCGTGCACTGGTGCGGTTGAGAGGGAGGGGTGGAAACCGCGTTAAACTCGTCTCCGTAGTTGAGAGGGAGCGGCCAAAGCAATGTGCAATCGTCTTTGTAGTGGAGCTGGGAGGGGCAAGGATAAGGGACGAAGACCGGGGTAACATGTCGGATGCGATCATACCAGCACTAAAGCACCGGATCCCATCAGAACTCCGAAGTTAAGCGTGCTTGGGCGAGAGTAGTACTAGGATGGGTGACCTCCTGGGAAGTCCTCGTGTTGCATTCCCTTTTTAATTTTTTTCGCGCCGCTTGCAAAACAAAACGCACGTGTAAGTAATATATTTACCGTGTTTTATTATTTTGCACGAGTGCGGTAAGTCATAGCTGGGTGCTCACGATTCACGGGCCCAACGTCGGCGTTGTGGCGCGGCAAGCGTGCACTGGTGCGGTTGAGAGGGAGGGGTGGAAACCGCGTTAAACTCGTCTCCGTAGTTGAGAGGGAGCGGCCAAAGCAATGTGCAATCGTCTTTGTAGTGGAGCTGGGAGGGGCAAGGATAAGGGACGAAGACCGGGGTAACATGTCGGATGCGATCATACCAGCACTAAAGCACCGGATCCCATCAGAACTCCGAAGTTAAGCGTGCTAGGGCGAGAGTAGTACTAGGATGGGTGACCTCCTGGGAAGTCCTCGTGTTGCATTCCCTTTTTAATTTTTTTCGCGCCGCTTGCAAAACAAAACGCACGTGTAAGTAATATATTTACCGTGTTTTATTATTTTGCACGAGTGCGGTAAGTCATAGCTGGGTGCTCACGATTCACGGGTCCAGCGTCGGCGTTGTGGCGCGGCAAGCGTGCACTGGTGCGGTTGAGAGGGAGGGGTGGAAACCGCGTTAAACTCGTCTCCGTAGTTGAGAGGGAGCGGCCAAAGCAATGTGCAATCGTCTTTGTAGTGGAGCTGGGAGGGGCAAGGATAAGGGACGAAGACCGGGGTAACATGTCGGATGCGATCATACCAGCACTAAAGCACCGGATCCCATCAGAACTCCGAAGTTAAGCGTGCTTGGGCGAGAGTAGT
>NW_025229427.1:18288-23139 GCF_018294505.1 Triticum aestivum | reverse complement strand
GGTCTCAATGTGTTCCAAAGCTTATAAAAGCAAGATGATATCCTACAGAGCGATCTTTGGAGGAACACACCTATATGAGCCCGACTGCTGGTCACAGTCTATGAGATTGGGGTGATCTCTAGTAAGCTCATGAATAGGCCAGGAGTGTGACTTATATGCTCCACCCGAGGGGTCAGCCTTCGGCAGCCTAGTACTAGTAAGACATGTAGTGAAACTTCTTTACGCCAAACTGACAATTCAAGGCATAGTCCATTGTTCAGTTGTGAAGGAGTGTAGCCACTTGTTCTAGGTGAAGTTCAACCTTAACAGGTCTTTACTGAAATACTGGTATATCGAAACAGCAATTGGAACAGAGGACACAATGGGCCCTCGAGATCTGGTGGGGGATTGCTGAAATCTGAGATGGGCTCTAGGCCCATATTGCAATTTCTGAAAAATCTCTAAGGGCCCATGTGGGTTATATGGCACTAGGTGTGGTGGGAAGTTTAGTCCCACCCCGGAAGTGGATGGAGAGTTGGAGTGGTTTATAAGGGTTTCTCTTCTACATGCTATTGGAGCTTGAGAAGAGAAGAGGCCCTCGCGCACTCCTCCTCCGCCGCCCGCCTCGCCACGCCACGCCTCGTCACGACGCGCCGCGGGTTGCGGGATTGAGCCGAGCCGAGCTCACACCTACGCGCTTATTTTTGCCAGTCACTAACGGAGAGTTTTCTGACAGCTGGGCCACGATCTGAGACGTCGGATCGTGGGCTGTCACGGACTCGGACGTGGGTCGAGCCCATGTCTCTCCACGCGGCTGCGCCTATAAGTATGCGGTGTCTCCTAACCCTAGCCGCCACGAACAGATCACATCTGCTCACGCGCACGCCCACCGTCGTTCCTTTGCTGCTGCTGCCGCCGGTGACTCCATCCCGTCCGCCACGTACACGGTCGACGGGAGAGCAGGTCTCCGAAACCACGCCCTTCTGGTTCCTGTACGGGGTGAGGGGCGAATAGGTTTTTGGGCAGCGATTACGCGACTGCTCGCTTCCGATCGTCTACTTCCTCTACGTCTGCGTCGCCTTCGTCATCACCATGTCCACCGACGCCGACCGTGCCGCCGCCGAGAAAGCTAAAGCCGACAAGAAGGTCGCCGAGGACGTCGCTGCTGCCACCAAAGCCGCGGCCTCTGCGTGGCCTACTGGAGGGTATAACTCGTTTATCCCGGTCCTGATTATTTTCATATTAGCAGTACTAGCAGTATGTGTAGATTTGTCTACTGTTTGCTTAGTACGTGCATGTTTAGATCAGAGTCAGTACGTCATCAACTTAGTCAATGCCATGCTAGTGATTTACTCATGGATTAATTTAATCGAGAAATTGCCTATTTACTCAACAATCCAAAAACCTATTATGTGTAGGAATTTCTCGGCAAGTGGCTTTGCCGCTGCACTGAAACCGGATAAGTTTACCGGTACATACTTCAAGCGTTGGCAGACTAAGACCACGTTATGGCTCACGGCTATGAACGTGTTCTGGGTCACCGGTGTCTCCACGGGAACGATTGCTCCTGAACAGGAGAAGGCGTTCAAGGAGGCTACCGTTGTGTTTCTCGGAGCAGTTCTTAGCGTGATCGGAGATAAACTGGTCGACGCATATTTACATGTGCATGTCGCCAAGGACTTGTGGGAGGCGCTCGAATCTAAATTCGGGGCCGCCGATGCAGGGAGCGAGATGTATATTATAGAGCAGTTCCACGATTACAAGATGGTTGAAAACCGTCCTGTATTGGAGCAGACTCATGAGATAATATGCATTGTTAAGGAACTTGAGCTTCTCAAGTGCGAGTTACCGGGCAAGTTTGTCGCGGGCTGCATAATCACTAAGCTCCCTAATTCCTGGAGGAACTTTGCCACCACTCTGAAACATCAGAGGCGTGAATTCTCTGTGGAGGATGTCATTGGCCATCTGAGTGTTGAGCAGAATTCGAGGGCAAAAGACTCGCACGGAAAAGGGGCCGAAGGGACTTCTGTTGCCAACATGGTGAACCAGAAGAACTTCAACTCCCACAAGCCCAAGGGAAAGAACGGTGTCCAACACAATACCGACTTTAAGAAGAAGGGTAAGAAGACCTTCAAGAAGAACAAGAAGGATGAGGGCTGCTTTACTTGTGGTTCAGTTGAACATTGGGCCAACAAGTGCCCAAACAAGTACAAGAAGTCAGGACAGGACTCCAAGTCTGTCAACATGATTGTGGGCAACAATGAGAATGGTGCATCTGGGTACGGTAATTTATTTACTGTTTTTTCAGTGTTTCAACCCAACGATTGGTGGGTGGACACAGGTGCAGGTGTTCATGTGTGTGCTGACATTTCATTGTTCACTTCTTACCAGGTCACAGGTCACGGGTCCGTATTGATGGGGAATGGCGCGAGTGCTTCTGTTCATGGTGTTGGCACGGTCGATCTGAAGTTTACTTCGGGAAGGATCGTGCAGCTGAAGAACGTGCAGCATGTCCCCGCCATCAAGAAGAACCTCGTTAGTGGCTCCCTTCTATGTAGAGAAGGGTTTAAGTTGGTTTTCGAGTCTAATAAATTAGTTGTTACAAAATATGGACTCTTTGTTGGAAAAGGTTATGAGAGCGGAGGGATGTTCCGCCTTTCCCTCGCAGATTTTTGTAATAAAGTCGTGAACCATAGTCATGTCCTGAATAAAGTTCCGACAAAGGATAGTGAGATCACTCCCTATTAGAAATGGGCAAAGAGAAGGACGACACTCTCGTACTTGCGCACTTGGGGCTGTTTGGCGAAAGTCAACGTGCCGATCCCCAAAAAGCGTAAGCTTGGACATAAGACCGTGGACTGCATTAATTTGGGCTACGCTAAGAACAGCGTTGGCTATAGATTTCTAGTAGTGAAATCTGAGGTACTTGACCAGAAGATCGGTACAATTATGGAGTCTAAGGATGCTACATTCTTTGAGGATATTTTTCCTATGAGAGATATGCAAAGCACTTCTAGACAGGAATCTGAGGAGACTCCTGAACCTGCCATCCCTATGGAATATTATGAACAAACACATGATGAAAATCCCGAGGAGGATGACGAGGAAACCCTTGGTAGGGGCAAGAGACAAAGGACTGCAAAGACCTTTGGTGATGATTTCTTCGTGTACCTCGTGGATGATACTCCCACTTCTATTTCAGAAGCGTATGCCTCTCCAGAAGCTGACTACTGGAAGGATGCGGTCCGTAGCGAGATGGATTCCATCATGGCTAACGGGACATGGGAGATCACTGACCGTCCCTATGGTTGCAAACCACTGGGATGTAAGTGGGTGTTCAAAAAGAAGCTTAGGCCCGATGGTACGATTGAAAAGTACAAGGCTAGGCTTATGGCCAAGGGCTATGACCAGCAAGAAGAGGAAGATTTCTTTGATACTTATTCACCTGTGGCTAGACTGACCACCATTCGAGTATTACTCTCGTTGGCGGCCTCACATGGTCTTCTCGTCCATCAGATGGATGTTAAGACGGCTTTTCTAAATGGAGAGCTAAAGGAGGAAATCTACATGCAACAGCCTGATGGCTTTGTGATAGATGGTCAGGAAAGAAAGGTGTGTAGGTTGATAAAATCTTTATATGGCCTGAAACAAGCACCTAAGCAATGGCATGATAAGTTTAATACAACTCTGACATCTGTTGGTTTCGTAGTTAATGAGGCTGACAAATGTGTATAGTATCGCCATGGTGGGGGCGAAGGAGTTATACTGTGCTTGTATGTTGATGACATACTGATATTCGGAACAAACCTCAAAGTCATTGAGGAGGTCAAATCGTTTCTATCTCAGAACTTTGAGATGAAAGACCTTGGTGTGGCTGATGTTATCTTGAACATCAAGCTACTGAGAGATAATGAGGGTGGGATCACACTTCTGCAATCCCATTACGTTGAGAAGGTGTTGAGTCGCTTTGGATATTCGGACTGCACACCATCTCAAACACCATATGATCCTAGCGTATTGATTCGAAAGTCCAAAGGCATGGCTAAAGATCAATTGAGATACTCTCAAATCATTGGTTCACTGATGTACCTAGCGAGCGCAACGAGGCCTGACATCGCGTTTGCTGTGAGCAAACTGAGCCGGTTTGTTTCCAAACCGGGTGATGTACATTGGCATGCTGTTGAGAGAGTTATGCGCTATCTGAAAGGTACTATGAACTATGGACTTCACTATACCGGATACCCGTCGGTACTTGAAGGGTATAGTGATGCGAATTGGATCTCTGATGCTGATGAGATGAAGGCCACAACTGGGTATATGTTTACTCTTGGAGGTGGCGCTATTTCCTAGAAGTCTTGCAAGCAAACTATCTTAACGAGATCGACAATGGAAGCAGAATTAACGGCATTAGACACATCTGGTGTTGAAGCGAGATGGCTTCGAGATCTTTTGATGGACTTGCCATTGGTTGATAAACCGGTTCCGGCTATCCTTATGAACTGTGACAATCAGACTGTCATCACCAAGGTGAAGAGTTCAAAGGACAACATGAAGTCCACCAAACACATAAGAATGAGATTAAAAGCTGTCAGAAAATTAAGAAACTCCGGAGTGATAGCGTTGGACTATGTCCATACGGCTAAGAATCTGGCAGATCCCTTTACAAAAGGGCTATCACGTGTTGTGATAGATAATGCATCGAGGGAGATGGGTATGAGACCCACATGAGTTGCCATGGTGGTAACCCAACCTATGTGATCGGAGATCCCGTGAACTAGGACCTGGGAAAACAAGCCAGTGGTGAACTGAGGAGAGTAACTATACTAACCCACTCCGTTGGAGATGCAATACTCTCGATACTGTATGGTAGGA
>NW_025229427.1:0-18278 GCF_018294505.1 Triticum aestivum | reverse complement strand
CCGGATACCCGTCGGTACTTGAAGGGTATAGTGATGCGAATTGGATCTCTGATGCTGATGAGATGAAGGCCACAACTGGGTATATGTTTACTCTTGGAGGTGGCGCTGTTTCCTGGAAGTCTTGCAAGCAAACGATCTTAACGAGATCGACAATGGAAGCAGAATTAACGGCATTAGACACATCTGGTGTTGAAGCGAGATGGCTTCGAGATCTTTTGATGGACTTGCCATTGGTTGATAAACCGGTTCCGGCTATCCTTATGAACTGTGACAATCAGACTGTCATCACCAAGGTGAAGAGTTCAAAGGACAATATGAAGTCCACCAAACACATAAGAATGAGATTAAAAGCTGTCAGAAAATTAAGAAACTCCGGAGTGATAGCATTGGACTATGTCCATACGGCTAAGAATCTGGCAGATCCCTTTACAAAAGGGCTATCACGTGTTGTGATAGATAATGCATCGAGGGAGATGGGTATGAGACCCACATGAGTTGCCATGGTGGTAACCCAACCTATATGATCGGAGATCCCGTGAACTAGGACCTGGGAAAACAAGCCAGTGGTGAACTGAGGAGAGTAACTATACTAACCCACTCCGTTGGAGATGCAATACTCTCGATACTGTATGGTAGGATGACTACGGTCTCAATGTGTTCCAAAGCTTATAAAAGCAAGATGCTATCCTACAGAGCGATCTTTGGAGGAACACACCTATATGAGCCCGACTGCTGGTCACAGTCTATGAGATTGGGGTGATCTCTAGTAAGCTCATGAATAGGCCAGGAGTGTGACTTATATGCTCCACCCGAGGGGTCAGCCTTCGGCAGCCTAGTACTAGTAAGACATGTAGTGAAACTTCTTTACGCCAAACTGACAATTCAAGGCATAGTCCATTGTTCAGTTGTGAAGGAGTGTAGCCACTTGTTCTAGGTGAAGTTCAACCTTAACAGGTCTTTACTGAAACATTGGTATATCGAAACAGCAATTGGAACAGAGGACACAATGGGCCCTCGAGATCTGGTGGGGGATTGCTGAAATCTGAGATGGGCTCTAGGCCCATATTGCAATTTCTGAAAAATCTCTAAGGGCCCATGTGGGTTATATGGCACTAGGTGTGGTGGGAAGTTTAGTCCCACCCCGGAAGTGGAAGGAGAGTTGGAGTGGTTTATAAGGGTTTCTCTTCTACATGCTATTGGAGCTTGAGAAGAGAAGAGGCCCTCGCGCACTCCTCCTCCGCCGCCCGCCTCGCCACGCCACGCCTCGTCACGACGCGCCGCGGGTTGCGGGATTGAGCCGAGCCGAGCTCACACCTACGCGCTTATTTTTGCCAGTCACTAACGGAGAGTTTTCTGACAGCTGGGCCACGATCTGAGACGTCGGATCGTGGACTGTCACGGACTCGGACGTGGGTCGAGCCCACGTCTCTCCACGCGGCTGCGCCTATAAGTATGCGGTGTCTCCTAACCCTAGCCGCCACGAACAGATCACATCTACTCACGCGCACGCCCACCGTCGTTCCTTTGCTGATGCTGCCGCCGGTGACTCCATCTCGTCCGCCACGTACACGGTCAATGGGAGAGCAGGTCTCCGAAACCACGCCCTTCTGGTTCCTGTACGGGGTGAGGGGCGAATAGGTTTTTGGGCAGCGATTACGCGACTGCTCGCTTCCGATCGTCTACTTCCTCTACGTCTGCGTCGCCTTCATCATCACCATGTCCACCGACGCCGACCGTGCCGCCGCCGAGAAAGCTGAAGCCGACAAGAAGGTCGCCGAGGACGCCGCTGCTGCCACCAAAGCCGCGGCCTCTGCGTGGCCTACTGGAGGGTATAACTCGTTTATCCCGCTCCTGATTATTTTCATATTAGCAGTACTAGCAGTATGTGTAGATTTGTCTACTGTTTGCTTAGTACGTGCATGTTTAGATCAGAGTCAGTACGTCATCAACTTAGTCAATGCCATGCTAGTGATTTACTCATGGATTAATTTAATCGAGAAATTTCCTATTTACTCAACAATCCAAAAACCTATTATGTGTAGGAATTTCTCGGCAAGTGGTTTTGCCGCTGCACTGAAACCGGATAAGTTTACCGGTACATACTTCAAGCGTTGGCATGGCTAAAGATCAATTGAGATACTCTCAAACACCATATTTGGATATTTGGATATTCGGACTGCACACCATCTCAAACACCATATGATCCTAGCGTATTGATTCGAAAGTCCAAAGGCATGGCTAAAGATCAATTGAGATACTCTCAAATCATTGGTTCACTGATGTACCTAGCGAGCGCAACGAGGCCTGACATCGCGTTTGCTGTGAGCAAACTGAGCCGGTTTGTTTCCAAACCGGGTGATGTACATTGGCATGCTGTTGAGAGAGTTATGCGCTATCTGAAAGGTACTATGAACTATGGACTTCACTATACCGGATACCCGTCGGTACTTGAAGGGTATAGTGATGCGAATTGGATCTCTGATGCTGATGAGATGAAGGCCACAACTGGGTATATGTTTACTCTTGGAGGTGGCGCTGTTTCCTGGAAGTCTTGCAAGCAAACGATCTTAACGAGATCGACAATGGAAGCAGAATTAATGGCATTAGACACATCTGGTGTTGAAGCGAGATGGCTTCGAGATCTTTTGATGGACTTGCCATTGGTTGATAAACCGGTTCCGGCTATCCTTATGAACTGTGACAATCAGACTGTCATCACCAAGGTGAAGAGTTCAAAGGACAACATGAAGTCCACCAAACACATAAGAATGAGATTAAAAGCTGTCAGAAAATTAAGAAACTCCGGAGTGATAGCGTTGGACTATGTCCATACGGCTAAGAATCTGGCAGATCCCTTTACAAAAGGGCTATCACGTGTTGTGATAGATAATGCATCGAGGGAGATGGGTATGAGACCCACATGAGTTGCCATGGTGGTAACCCAACCTATGTGATCGGAGATCCCGTGAACTAGGACCTGGGAAAACAAGCCAGTGGTGAACTGAGGAGAGTAACTATACTAACCCACTCCGTTGGAGATGCAATACTCTCGATACTGTATGGTAGGACGACTACGGTCTCAATGTGTTCCAAAGCTTATAAAAGCAAGATGCTATCCTACAGAGCGATCTTTGGAGGAACACACCTATATGAGCCCGACTGCTGGTCACAGTCTATGAGATTGGGGTGATCTCTAGTAAGCTCATGAATAGGCCAGGAGTGTGACTTATATGCTCCACCCGAGGGGTCAGCCTTCGGCAGCCTAGTACTAGTAAGACATGTAGTGAAACTTCTTTACGCCAAACTGACAATTCAAGGCATAGTCCATTGTTCAGTTGTGAAGGAGTGTAGCCACTTGTTCTAGGTGAAGTTCAA
Organism: Triticum aestivum; assembly: GCF_018294505.1. Classification (NCBI taxonomy): domain Eukaryota; kingdom Viridiplantae; phylum Streptophyta; class Magnoliopsida; order Poales; family Poaceae; genus Triticum; species Triticum aestivum. Next base: position 14,903 of record NW_025229427.1, on the reverse strand, counting down.
CCTTAGCAGGTCTTTACTGAAACACTGGTATACCGAAACAGCAATTGGAACAGAGGACACAATGGGCCCTCGAGATCTGGTGGGGGATTGCTGAAATCTGAGATGGGCTCTAGGCCCATATTGCAATTTCTGAAAAATCTCTAAGGGCCCATGTGGGTTATATGGCACTAGGTGTGGTGGGAAGTTTAGTCCCACCCCGGAAGTGGAAGGAGAGTTGGAGTGGTTTATAAGGGTTTCTCTTCTACATGCTATTGGAGCTTGAGAAGAGAAGAGGCCCTCGCGCACTCCTCCTCCGCCGCCCGCCTCGCCACGCCACGCCTCGTCACGACGCGCCGCGGGTTGCGGGATTGAGCCGAGCCGAGCTCACACCTACGCGCTTATTTTTGCCAGTCACTAACGGAGAGTTTTCTGACAGCTGGGCCACGATCTGAGACGTCGGATCGTGGGCTGTCACGGACTCGGACGTGGGTCGAGCCCACGTCTCTCCACGCGGCTGCGCCTATAAGTATGCGGTGTCTCCTAACCCTAGCCGCCACAAACAGATCACATCTGCTCACGCGCACGCCCACCATCGTTCCTTTACTGCTGCTGCCGCCGGTGACTCCATCCCGTCCGCCACGTACACGGTCGACGGGAGAGCAGGTCTCCGAAACCACGCCCTTCTGGTTCCTGTACGGGGTGAGGGGCAAATAGGTTTTTGGGCAGCGATTACGCGACTGCTCGCTTCCGATCGTCTACTTCCTCTACGTCCGCGTCGCCTTCGTCATCACCATGTCCACCGACGCCGACCGTGCCGCCGCCGAGAAAGCTGAAGCCGACAAGAAGGTCGCCGAGGACGCCGCTGCTGCCACCAAAGCCGCGGCCTCTGCGTGGCCTACTGGAGGGTATAACTCGTCTATCCCGCTCCTGATTATTTTCATATTAGCAGTACTAGCAGTATGTGTAGATTTGTCTACTGTTTGCTTAGTACGTGCATGTTTAGATCAGAGTCAGTACGTCATCAACTTAGTCAATGCCATGCTAGTGATTTACTCATGGATTAATTTAATCGAGAAATTGCCTATTTACTCAACAATCCAAAAACCTATTATGTGTAGGAATTTCTCGGCAAGTGGCTTTGCCGCTGCACTGAAACCGGATAAGTTTACCGGTACATACTTCAAGCGTTGGCAGACTAAGACCACGTTATGGCTCACGGCTATGAACGTGTTCTGGGTCACCGGTGTCTCCACGGGAACGATTGCTCCTGAACAGGAGAAGGCGTTCAAGGAGGCTACCGTTGTGTTTCTCGGAGCAGTTCTTAGCGTGATCGGAGATAAATTGGTCGACGCATATTTACATGTGCATGTCGCCAAGGACTTGTGGGAGGCGCTCGAATCTAAATTCGGGGCCGCCGATGCAGGGAGCGAGATGTATATTATAGAGCAGTTCCATGATTACAAGATGGTTGAAAACCGTCCTGTATTGGAGCAGGCTCATGAGATAATATGCATTGTTAAGGAACTTGAGCTTCTCAAGTGCGAGTTACCGGGCAAGTTTGTCGCGGGCTGCATAATCGCTAAGCTCCCTAATTCCTGGAGGAACTTTGCCACCACTCTGAAACATCAGAGGCGTGAATTCTCTGTGGAGGATGTCATTGGCCATCTGAGTGTTGAGCAGAATTCGAGGGCAAAAGACTCGCACGGAAAAGGGGCCGAAGGGACTTCTGTTGCCAACATGGTGAACCAGAAGAACTTCAACTCCCACAAGCCCAAGGGAAAGAACGGTGTCCAACACAATACCGACTTTAAGAAGAAGGGTAAGAAGACCTTCAAGAAGAACAAGAAGGACGAGGGCTGCTTTACTTGTGGTTCGGTTGAACATTGGGCCAACAAGTGCCCAAACAAGTACAAGAAGTCAGGACAGGACTCCAAGTCTGTCAACATGATTGTGGGCAACAATGAGAATGGTGCATCTGGGTACGGTAATTTATTTACTGTTTTTTCAGTGTTTCAACCCAACGATTGGTGGGTGGACACAGGTGCAGGTGTTCATGTGTGTGCTGACATTTCATTGTTCACTTCTTACCAGGTCACAGGTCACGGGTCTGTATTGATGGGGAATGGCGCGTGTGCTTCTGTTCATGGTGTTGGCACGGTCGATCTGAAGTTTACTTCGGGAAGGATCGTGCAGCTGAAGAACGTGCAGCATGTCCCCGCCATCAAGAAGAACCTCGTTAGTGGCTCCCTTCTATGTAGAGAAGGGTTTAAGTTGGTTTTCGAGTCTAATAAATTAGTTGTTACAAAATATGGACTGTTTGTTGGAAAAGGTTATGAGAGCGGAGGGATGTTCCGCCTTTCCCTCGCAGATTTTTGTAATAAAGTCGTGAACCATATTCATTCGAATGTTAATGAATCTGAAGTTTGGCATTCACGTCTTTGTCACATTAGTTTTGGTGTTATGACGCGGCTAGCCAAGTTGGATTTAATCCCGAGTTTCACTTTAGCCAAAGGTTCTAAGTGCCTTTCATGTGTGCAAGCTAAGCAACCTCGCAAGCCTCATAAGGCCGCGGAGGAGAGACACCTGGCACCATTAGAACTCATACATTCTGATCTTTGCGAGATGAATGGTGTGTTGACTAAAGGTGGAAAGAGATACTTCATGACATTGATAGATGATTCCACTAGATATTGCTATGTGTATCTGTTAAATACTAAAGATGAGGCTCTACACTACTTTAAAATCTATAAGGCAGAAGTTGAAAATCAACTTGAAAAGAAAATTAAACGAGTCCGGTCAGATCGTGGTGGAGAGTACTTCTCGAGTGAGTTTGATTCCTTCTGTGCGGAACACGGCATTATTCATGAGAGGACGCCTCCCTATTCACCCCAGTCAAACGGGGTTGCCGAGCGGAAAAACCGTACTCTAACTGATTTGGTTAACACCATGTTAGATACATCGGGTTTATCCAAGGCATGGTGGGGGGAGGCTATATTGACGGCATGTCATGTCCTGAATAAAGTTTCGACAAAGGATAGTGAGATCACTCCCTATGAGAAATGGGCAAAGAGAAGGACGACACTCTCGTACTTGCGCACTTGGGGCTGTTTGGCGAAAGTCAACGTGCCGATCCCCAAAAAGTGTAAGCTTGGACATAAGACCGTGGACTGCATTAATTTGGGCTACGCTAAGAACAGCGTTGGCTATAGATTTCTAGTAGTGAAATCTGAGGTACCTGACCAGAAGATCGGTACAATTATGGAGTCTAAGGATGCTACATTCTTTGAGGATATTTTTCCTATGAGAGATATGCAAAGCACTTCTAGACAGGAATCTGAGGAGACTCCTGAACCTGCCATCCCTATGGAATATTATGAACAAACACATGATGAAAATCCCGAGGAGGATGACGAGGAAACCCTTGGTAGGGGCAAGAGACAAAGGACTGCAAAGACCTTTGGTGATGATTTCTTCGTGTACCTCGTGGATGATACTCCCACTTCTATTTCAGAAGCGTATGCCTCTCCAGAAGCTGACTACTGGAAGGATGCGGTCCGTAGCGAGATGGATTCCATCATGGCTAATGGGACATGGGAGATCACTGACCGTCCCTATGGTTGCAAACCACTGGGATGTAAGTGGGTGTTCAAAAAGAAGCTTAGGCCCGATGGTACGATTGAAAAGTACAAGGCTAGGCTTGTGGCCAAGGGCTATGACCAGCAAGAAGAGGAAGATTTCTTTGATACTTATTCACCTTTGGCTAGACTGACCACCATTCGAGTATTACTCTCGTTGGCGGCCTCACATGGTCTTCTCGTCCATCAGATGGATGTTAAGACGGCTTTTCTAAATGGAGAGCTAAAGGAGGAAATCTACATGCAACAGCCTGATGGCTTTGTGATAGATGGTCAGGAAAGAAAGGTGTGTAGGTTGATAAAATCTTTATATGGCCTGAAACAAGCACGTAAGCAATGGCATGATAAGTTTAATACAACTCTGACATCTGTTGGTTTCGTTGTTAATGAGGCTGACAAATGTGTATACTATCGCCATGGTGGGGGCGAAGGAGTTATACTGTGCTTGTATGTTGATGACATACTGATATTCGGAACAAACCTCAAAGTCATTGAGGAGGTCAAATCGTTTCTATCTCAGAACTTTGAGATGAAAGACCTTGGTGTGGCTGATGTTATCTTGAACATCAAGCTACTGAGAGATAATGAGGGTGGGATCACACTTCTGCAATCCCATTACGTTGAGAAGGTGTTGAGTCGTTTTGGATATTCGGACTGCACACCATCTCAAACACCATATGATCCTAGCGTATTGATTCGAAAGTCCAAAGGCATGGCTAAAGATCAATTGAGATACTCTCAAATCATTGGTTCACTGATGTACCTAGCGAGCGCAACGAGGCCTGACATCGCGTTTGCTGTGAGCAAACTGAGCCGGTTTGTTTCCAAACCGGGTGATGTACATTTGCATGCTGTTGAGAGAGTTATGCGCTATCTGAAAGGTACTATGAACTATGGACTTCACTATACCGGATACCCGTCGGTACTTGAAGGGTATAGTGATGCGAATTGGATCTCTGATGCTGATGAGATGAAGGCCACAACTGGGTATATGTTTACTCTTGGAGGTGGCGCTGTTTCCTGGAAGTCTTGCAAGCAAACGATCTTAACGAGATCGACAATGGAAGCATAATTAACGGCATTAGACACATCTGGTGTTGAAGCGAGATGGCTTCGAGATCTTTTGATGGACTTGCCATTGGTTGATAAACCGGTTCCGGCTATCCTTATGAACTGTGACAATCAGACTGTCATCACCAAGGTGAAGAGTTCAAAGGACAACATGAAGTCCACCAAACACATAAGAATGAGATTAAAAGCTGTCAAAAAATTAAGAAACTCCGGAGTGATAGCGTTGGACTATGTCCATACGGCTAAGAATCTGGCAGATCCCTTTACAAAAGGGCTATCACGTGTTGTGATAGATAATGCATCAAGGGAGATGGGTATGAGACCCACATGAGTTGCCATGGTGGTAACCCAACCTATATGATCGGAGATCCCGTGAACTAGGACCTGGGAAAACAAGCCAGTGGTGAACTGAGGAGAGTAACTATACTAACCCACTCCGTTGGAGATGCAATACTCTCGATACTGTATGGTAGGATGACTACGGTCTCAATGTGTTCCAAAGCTTATAAAAGCAAGATGCTATCCTACAGAGCGATCTTTGGAGGAACACACCTATATGAGCCCGACTGCTGGTCACAGTCTATGAGATTGGGGTGATCTCTAGTAAGCTCATGAATAGGCCGGGAGTGTGACTTATATGCTCCACCCGAGGGGTCAGCCTTCGGCAGCCTAGTACTAGTAAGACATGTAGTGAAACTTCTTTACGCCAAACTGACAATTCAAGGCATAGTCCATTGTTCAGTTGTGAAGGAGTGTAGCCACTTGTTCTAGGTGAAGTTCAACCTTAACAGGTCTTTACTGAAACACTGGTATATCGAAACAGCAATTGGAACAGAGGACACAATGGGCCCTCGAGATCTGGTGGGGGATTGCTGAAATCTGAGATGGGCTCTAGGCCCATATTGCAATTTCTGAAAAATCTCTAAGGGCCCATGTGGGTTATATGGCACTAGGTGTGGTGGGAAGTTTAGTCCCACCCCGGAAGTGGAAGGAGAGTTGGAGTGGTTTATAAGGGTTTCTCTTCTACATGCTATTGGAGCTTGAGAAGAGAAGAGGCCCTCGCGCACTCCTCCTCCGCCGCCCGCCTCGCCACGCCACGCCTCGTCACGACGCGCCGCGGGTTGCGGGATTGAGCCGAGCCGAGCTGAAACCGGATAAATTTACCGGTACATACTTCAAGCGTTGGCAGACTAAGACCACGTTATGGCTCACGGCTATGAACGTGTTCTGGGTCACCGGTGTCTCCACGGGAACGATTGCTCCTGAACAGGAGAAGGCGTTCAAGGAGGCTACCGTTGTGTTTCTCGGAGCAGTTCTTAGCGTGATCGGAGATAAACTGGTCGACGCATATTTACATGTGCATGTCGCCAAGGACTTGTGGGAGGCGCTCGAATCTAAATTCGGGGCCGCCGATGCAGGGAGCGAGATGTATATTATAGAGCAGTTCCACGATTACAAGATGGTTGAAAACCGTCCTGTATTGGAGCAGGCTCATGAGATAATATGCATTGTTAAGGAACTTGAGCTTCTCAAGTGCGAGTTACCGGGCAAGTTTGTCGCGGGCTGCATAATCGCTAAGCTCCCTAATTCCTGGAGGAACTTTGCCACCACTCTGAAACATCAGAGGCGTGAATTCTCTGTGGAGGATGTCATTGGCCATCTGAGTGTTGAGAAGAATTCGAGGGCAAAAGACTCGCACGGAAAAGGGGCCGAAGGGACTTCTGTTGCCAACATGGTGAACCAGAAGAACTTCAACTCCCACAAGCCCAAGGGAAAGAACGGTGTCCAACACAATACCGACTTTAAGAAGAAGGGTAAGAAGACCTTCAAGAAGAACAAGAAGGACGAGGGCTGCTTTACTTGTGGTTCGGTTGAACATTGGGCCAACAAGTGCCCAAACAAGTACAAGAAGTCAGGACAGGACTCCAAGTCTGTCAACATGATTGTGGGCAACAATGAGAATGGTGCATCTGGGTACGGTAATTTATTTACTGTTTTTTCAGTGTTTCAACCCAACGATTGGTGGGTGGACACAGGTGCAGGTGTTCATGTGTGTGCTGACATTTCATTGTTCACTTCTTACCAGGTCACAGGTCACGGGTCCGTATTGATGGGGAATGGCGCGAGTGCTTCTGTTCATGGTGTTGGCACGGTCGATCTGAAGTTTACTTCGGGAAGGATCGTGCAGCTGAAGAACGTGCAGCATGTCCCCGCCATCAAGAAGAACCTCGTTAGTGGCTCCCTTCTATGTAGAGAAGGGTTTAAGTTGGTTTTCGAGTCTAATAAATTAGTTGTTACAAAATATGGACTCTTTGTTGGAAAAGGTTATGAGAGCGGAGGGATGTCCCGCCTTTCCCTCGCAGATTTTTGTAATAAAGTCGTGAACCATATTCATTCGAATGTTAATGAATCTGAAGTTTGGCATTCACGTCTTTGTCACATTAGTTTTGGTGTTATGACGCGGCTAGCCATGTTGGATTTAATCCCGAGTTTCACTTTAGCCAAAGGTTCTAAGTGCCTTTCATGTGTGCAAGCTAAGCAACCTCGCAAGCCTCATAAGGCCGCGGAGGAGAGACACCTGGCACCATTAGAACTCATACATTCTGATCTTTGCGAGATGAATGGTGTGTTGACTAAAGGTGGAAAGAGATACTTCATGACATTGATAGATGATTCCACTAGATATTGCTATGTGTATCTGTTAAATACTAAAGATGAGGCTCTACACTACTTTAAAATCTATAAGGCAGAAGTTGAAAATCAACTTGAAAAGAAAATTAAACGAGTCCGGTCAGATCGTGGTGGAGAGTACTTCTCGAGTGAGTTTGATTCCTTCTGTGCGGAACACGGCATTATTCATGAGAGGACGCCTCCCTATTCACCCCAGTCAAACGGGGTTGCCGAGCGGAAAAACCGTACTCTAACTGATTTGGTTAACGCCATGTTAGATACATCGGGTTTATCCAAGGCATGGTGGGGGGAGGCTATATTGACGGAGTGTCATGTCCTGAATAAAGTTCCGACAAAGGATAGTGAGATCACTCCCTATGAGAAATGGGCAAAGAGAAGGACGACACTCTCGTACTTGCGCACTTGGGGCTGTTTGGCGAGAGTCAACGTGCCGATCCCCAAAAAGCGTAAGCTTGGACATAAGACCGTGGACTGCATTAATTTGGGCTACGCTAAGAACAGCGTTGGCTATAGATTTCTAGTAGTGAAATCTGAGGTACCTGACCAGAAGATCGGTACAATTATGGAGTCTAAGGATGCTACATTCTTTGAGGATATTTTTCCTATGAGAGATATGCAAAGCACTTCTAGACAGGAATCTGAGGAGACTCCTGAACCTGCCATCCCTATGGAATATTATGAACAAACACATGATGAAAATCCCGAGGAGGATGACGAGGAAACCCTTGGTAGGGGCAAGAGACAAAGGACTGCAAAGACCTTTGGTGATGATTTCTTCGTGTACCTCGTGGATGATACTCCCACTTCTATTTCAGAAGCGTATGCCTCTCCAGAAGCTGACTACTGGAAGGATGCGGTCCGTAGCGAGATGGATTCCATCATGGCTAACGGGACATGGGAGATCACTGACCGTCCCTATGGTTGCAAACCACTGGGATGTAAGTGGGTGTTCAAAAAGAAGCTTAGGCCCGATGGTACGATTGAAAAGTACAAGGCTAGGCTTGTGGCCAAGGGCTATGATCAGCAAGAAGAGGAAGATTTCTTTGATACTTATTCACCTGTGGCTAGACTGACCACCATTCGAGTATTACTCTCGTTGGCGGCCTCACATGGTCTTCTCGTCCATCAGATGGATGTTAAGACGGCTTTTCTAAATGGACAGCTAAAGGAGGAAATCTACATGCAACAGCCTGATGGCTTTGTGATAGATGGTCAGGAAAGAAAGGTGTGTAGGTTGATAAAATCTTTATATGGCCTGAAACAAGCACCTAAGCAATGGCATGATAAGTTTAATACAACTCTGACATCTGTTGGTTTCGTTGTTAATGAGGCTGACAAATGTGTATACTATCGCCATGGTGGGGGCGAAGGAGTTATACTGTGCTTGTATGTTGATGACATACTGATATTCGGAACAAACCTCAAAGTCATTGAGGAGGTCAAATCGTTTCTATCTCAGAACTTTGAGATGAAAGACCTTGGTGTGGCTGATGTTATCTTGAACATCAAGCTACTGAGAGATAATGAGGGTGGGATCACACTTCTGCAATCCCATTACGTTGAGAAGGTGTTGAGTCGTTTTGGATATTCGGACTGCACACCATCTCAAACACCATATGATCCTAGCGTATTGATTCGAAAGTCCAAAGGCATGGCTAAAGATCAATTGAGATACTCTCAAATCATTGGTTCACTGATGTACCTAGCGAGCGCAACGAGGCCTGACATCGCGTTTGCTGTGAGCAAACTGAGCCGGTTTGTTTCCAAACCGGGTGATGTACATTGGCATGCCGTTGAGAGAGTTATGCGCTATCTGAAAGGTACTATGAACTATGGACTTCACTATACCGGATACCCGTCGGTACTTGAAGGGTATAGTGATGCGAATTGGATCTCTGATGCTGATGAGATGAAGGCCACAACTGGGTATATGTTTACTCTTGGAGGTGGCGCTGTTTCCTGGAAGTCTTGCAAGCAAACGATCTTAACGAGATCGACAATGGAAGCAGAATTAACGGCATTAGACACATCTGGTGTTGAAGCGAGATGGCTTCGAGATCTTTTGATGGACTTGCCATTGGTTGATAAACCGGTTCCAGCTATCCTTATGAACTGTGACAATCAGACTGTAATCACCAAGGTGAAGAGTTCAAAGGACAACATGAAGTCCACCAAACACATAAGAATGAGATTAAAAGTTGTCAGAAAATTAAGAAACTCCGGAGTGATAGCGTTGGACTATGTCCATACGGCTAAGAATCTGGCAGATCCCTTTACAAAAGGGCTATCACGTGTTGTGATAGATAATGCATCGAGGGAGATGGGTATGAGACCCACATGAGTTGCCATGGTGGTAACCCAACCTATATGATCGGAGATCCCGTGAACTAGGACCTGGGAAAACAAGCCAGTGGTGAACTGAGGAGAGTAACTATACTAACCCACTCCGTTGGAGATGCAATACTCTCGATACTGTATGGTAGGATGACTACGGTCTCAATGTGTTCCAAAGCTTATAAAAGCAAGATGATATCCTACAGAGCGATCTTTGGAGGAACACACCTATATGAGCCCGACTGCTGGTCACAGTCTATGAGATTGGGGTGATCTCTAGTAAGCTCATGAATAGGCCAGGAGTGTGACTTATATGCTCCACCCGAGGGGTCAGCCTTCGGCAGCCTAGTACTAGTAAGACATGTAGTGAAACTTCTTTACGCCAAACTGACAATTCAAGGCATAGTCCATTGTTCAGTTGTGAAGGAGTGTAGCCACTTGTTCTAGGTGAAGTTCAACCTTAACAGGTATTTACTGAAACACTGGTATATCGAAACAGCAATTGGAACAGAGGACACAATGGGCCCTCGAGATCTGGTGGGGGATTGCTGAAATCTGAGATGGGCTCTAGGCCCATATTGCAATTTCTGAAAAATCTCTAAGGGCCCATGTGGGTTATATGGCACTAGGTGTGGTGGGAAGTTTAGTCCCACCCCGGAAGTGGAAGGAGAGTTGGAGTGGTTTATAAGGGTTTCTCTTCTACATGCTATTGGAGCTTGAGAAGAGAAGAGGCCCTCGCGCACTCCTCCTCCGCCGCCCGCCTCGCCACGCCACGCCTCGTCACGACGCGCCGCGGGTTGCGGGATTGAGCCGAGCCGAGCTCACACCTACGCGCTTATTTTTGCCAGTCACTAACGGAGAGTTTTCTGACAGCTGGGCCACGATCTAAGACGTCGGATCGTGGGCTGTCACGGACTCGGACGTGGGTCGAGCCCACGTCTCTCCACGCGGCTGCGCCTATAAGTATGCGGTGTCTCCAAACCCTAGCCGCCACGAACAGATCACATCTGCTCACGCGCACGCCCACCGTCGTTCCTTTGCTGCTGCTGCCGCCGGTGACTCCATCCCGTCCACCACGTACACGGTCGACGGGAGAGCAGGTCTCCGAAACCACGCCCTTCTGGTTCCTGTATGGGGTGAGGGGCGAATAGGTTTTTGGGCAGCGATTACGCGACTGCTCGCTTCCGATCGTCTACTTCCTCTACGTCCGCGTCGCCTTCGTCATCACCATGTCCACCGACGCCGACCGTGCCGCCGCCGAGAAAGCTGAAGCCGACAAGAAGGTCGCCGAGGACGCCGCTGCTGCCACCAAAGCCGCGGCCTCTGCGTGGCCTACTGGAGGGTATAACTCGTTTATCCCGCTCCTGATTATTTTCATATTAGCAGTACTAGCAGTATGTGTAGATTTGTCTACTGTTTGCTTAGTACGTGCATGTTTAGATCAGAGTCAGTACGTCATCAACTTAGTCAATGCCATGCTAGTGATTTACTCATGGATTAATTTAATCGAGAAATTGCCTATTTACTCAACAATCCAAAAACCTATTATGTGTAGGAATTTCTCGGCAAGTGGCTTTGCCGCTGCACTGAAACCGGATAAGTTTACCGGTACATACTTCAAGCGTTGGCAGTCTAAGACCACGTTATGGCTCACGGCTATGAACGTGTGTCTCCACTGGAACGATTGCTCCTGAACAGGAGAAGGCGTTCAAGGAGGCTACCGTTGTGTTTCTCGGAGCAGTTCTTAGCGTGATCGGAGATAAACTGGTCGACGCATATTTACATGTGCATGTCGCCAAGGACTCGTGGGAGGCGCTCGAATCTAAATTCGGGGCCGCCGATGCAGGGAGCGAGATGTATATTATAGAGCAGTTCCATGATTACAAGATGGTTGAAAACCGTCCTGTATTGGAGCAGGCTCATGAGATAATATGCATTGTTAAGGAACTTGAGCTTCTCAAGTGCGAGTTACCGGGCAAGTTTGTCGCGGGCTGCATAATCGCTAAGCTCCCTAATTCCTGGAGGAACTTTGCCACCACTCTGAAACATCAGAGGCGTGAATTCTCTGTGGAGGATGTCATTGGCCATCTGAGTGTTGAGCAGAATTCGAGGGCAAAAGACTCGCACGGAAAAGGGGCCGAAGGGACTTCTGTTGCCAACATGGTGAACCAGAAGAACTTCAACTCCCACAAGCCCAAGGGAAAGAACGGTGTCCAACACAATACCGACTTTAAGAAGAAGGGTAAGAAGACCTTCAAGAAGAACAAGAAGGACGAGGGCTGCTTTACTTGTGGTTCGGTTGAACATTGGGCCAACAAGTGCCCAAACAAGTACAAGAAGTCAGGACAGGACTCCAAGTCGGTCAACATGATTGTGGGCAACAATGAGAATGGTGCATCTGGGTACGGTAATTTATTTACTGTTTTTTCAGTGTTTCAACCCAACGATTGGTGGGTGGACACAGGTGCAGGTGTTCATGTGTGTGCTGACATTTCATTGTTCACTTCTTACCAGGTCACAGGTCACGGGTCCGTATTGATGGGGAATGGCGCGAGTGCTTCTGTTCATGGTGTTGGCACGGTCGATCTGAAGTTTACTTCGGGAAGGATCGTGCAGCTGAAGAACGTGCAGCATGTCCCCGCCATCAAGAAGAACCTCGTTAGTGGCTCCCTTCTATGTAGAGAAGGGTTTAAGTTGGTTTTCGAGTCTAATAAATTAGTTGTTACAAAATATGGACTCTTTGTTGGAAAAGGTTATGAGAGCGGAGGGATGTTCCGCCTTTCCCTCGCAGATTTTTGTAATAAAGTCAAGAACCATATTCATTCGAATGTTAATGAATCTGAAGTTTGGCATTCACGTCTTTGTCACATTAGTTTTGGTGTTATGACGCGGCTAGCCAAGTTGGATTTAATCCCGAGTTTCACTTTAGCCAAAGGTTCTAAGTGCCTTTCATGTGTGCAAGCTAAGCAACCTCGCAAGCCTCATAAGGCCGCGGAGGAGAGACACCTGGCACCATTAGAACTCATACATTCTGATCTTTGTGAGATGAATGGTGTGTTGACTAAAGGTGGAAAGACATACTTCATGACATTGATAGATGATTCCACTAGATATTGCTATGTGTATCTGTTAAATACTAAAGATGAGGCTCTACACTACTTTAAAATCTATAAGGCAGAAGTTGAAAATCAACTTGAAAAGAAAATTAAACGAGTCCGGTCAGATCGTGGTGGAGAGTACTTCTCGAGTGAGTTTGATTCCTTCTGTGCGGAACACGGCATTATTCATGAGAGGACGCCTCCCTATTCACCCCAGTCAAACGGGGTTGCCGAGCGGAAAAACCGTACTCTAACTGATTTGGTTAACGCCATGTTAGATACATCGGGTTTATCCAAGGCATGGTGGGGGGAGGCTATATTGACGGCATGTCATGTCCTGAATAAAGTTCCGACAAAGGATAGTGAGATCACTCCCTATGAGAAATGGGCAAAGAGAAGGACGACACTCTCGTACTTGCGCACTTGGGGCTGTTTGGCGAAAGTCAACGTGCCGATCCCCAAAAAGCGTAAGCTTGGACATAAGACCGTGGACTGCATTAATTTGGGCTACGCTAAGAACAGCGTTGGCTATAGATTTCTAGTAGTGAAATCTGAGGTACCTGACCAGAAGATCGGTACAATTATGGAGTCTAAGGATGCTACATTCTTTGAGGATATTTTTCCTATGAGAGATATGCAAAGCACTTCTAGACAGGAATCTGAGGAGACTCCTGAACCTACCATCCCTATGGAATATTATGAACAAACACATGATGAAAATCCCAAGGAGGATGACGAGGAAACCCTTGGTAGGGGCAAGAGACAAAGGACTGCAAAGACCTTTGGTGATGATTTCTTCGTGTACCTCGTGGATGATACTCCCACTTCTATTTCAGAAGCGTATGCCTCTCCAGAAGCTGACTACTGGAAGGATGCGGTCCGTAGCGAGATGGATTCCATCATGGCTAACGGGACATGGGAGATCACTGACCGTCCCTATGGTTGCAAACCACTGGGATGTAAGTGGGTGTTCAAAAAGAAGCTTAGGCCCGATGGTACGATTGAAAAGTACAAGGCTAGGCTTGTGGCCAAGGGCTATGACCAGCAAGAAGAGGAAGATTTCTTTGATACTTATTCACCTGTGGCTAGACTGACCACCATTCGAGTATTACTCTCGTTGGCGGCCTCACATGGTCTTCTCGTCCATCAGATGGATGTTAAGACGGCTTTTCTAAATGGAGAGCTAAAGGAGGAAATCTACATGCAACAGCCTAATGGCTTTGTGATAGATGGTCAGGAAAGAAAGGTGTGTAGGTTGATAAAATCTTTATATGGCCTGAAACAAGCACCTAAGCAATGGCATGATAAGTTTAATACAACTCTGACATCTGTTGGTTTCGTTGTTAATGAGGCTGACAAATGTGTATACTATCGCCATGGTGGGGGCGAAGGAGTTATACTGTGCTTGTATGTTGATGACATACTGATATTCGGAACAAACCTCAAAGTCATTGAGGAGGTCAAATCGTTTCTATCTTAGAACTTTGAGATGAAAGACCTTGGTGTGGCTGATGTTATCTTGAACATCAAGCTACTGAGAGATAATGAGGGTGGGATCACACTTCTGCAATCCCATTACGTTGAGAAGGTGTTGAGTCGTTTTGGATATTCGGACTGCACACCATCTCAAACACCATATGATCCTAGCGTATTGATTTGAAAGTCCAAAGGCATTGCTAAAGATCAATTGAGATACTCTCAAATCATTGGTTCACTGATGTACCTAGCGAGCGCAACGAGGCCTGACATCGCGTTTGCTGTGAGCAAACTGAGCCGGTTTGTTTCCAAACCGGGTGATGTACATTGGCATGCTGTTGAGAGAGTTATGCGCTATCTGAAAGGTACTATGAACTATGGACTTCACTATACCGGATACCCGTCGGTACTTGAAGGGTATAGTGATGCGAATTGGATCTCTGATGCTGATGAGATGAAGGCCACAACTGGGTATATGTTTACTCTTGGAGGTGGCGCTGTTTCCTGGAAGTCTTGCAAGCAAACGATCTTAACGAGATCGACAATGGAAGCAGAATTAACGGCATTAGACACATCTGGTGTTGAAGCGAGATGGCTTCGAGATCTTTTGATGGACTTG
>NW_025229426.1:7659-23154 GCF_018294505.1 Triticum aestivum | reverse complement strand
CCGTAATTGCCTAAGTTAAAAACATTTCGAGTGGAGAGCAATCCTCCCACTCGGGGGCTTAGCTATGACCCCGTAATCGCCTAAGTTAAAAACATTCCGAGTGGAGAGCAATCCTCCCACTCGGGGGCTTAGCTACAACCCCGTAATGGCCTAAGTTAAAAACATTCTGTCACATCCTAGTTAGCCATGCATTAGAGTGTTGCATCATGTTTACTCCTTCATCACAAACTTGAAATGGGGATCTGTGAAACCCTCAGAATCATTTTTGAAAATGACCCAAATAAAAATTTCTCCAAAAGGATCCAAGAAAATGCTCATGTTGCTCTCTGAAAATATTGGAGAGAGATAAAAATCAAACCAATATTTTTAGTGGCTCATGGACATTTATTTTGGGCATTTGGAATTAATGCATAAGTATTTGCATTGGAAATATATTAATTATATATATTAATATATGCCCAAATATTATGCCATTTATAAAAGAGCTCTGGAATAATATATATAGCTCCTGCAAAATTGGCATAAGTTAAATAAATGATTTAATATATTTTTTAAATCAAAACAAATGTCAGAAATTAGAAAACAAAAAAAATATAACAGGAGGAGCTTACCTGGGCTCCTCCACTGTGCGGCCCAGCCAGCTGGCCGACCCAGCCAGCAGCCGGCCCAGCCCACCACTGCAGCCCTCCGTCGTCTTCCTCCCCTCGCCCCGAAGCTGTTGCGTGCTCGCACGCGCACGGCCGCGCGGCCACCTCCTGCTTGCCGACGAGCTCCTGGCCGCGTGGACGACTCCCGCAGGCCGTCCCGATCCCCCTGCTCTCTCTCACTCTCCCCCGGCTCTTCCCTCCTCTTCCTCGCTCTCTCTCTCACACGGCCGAGCACCACCGTCACCGCCGTTCGCCGTAGCAGCCATCTCCGGCCACCCCTCGCTCCCCCGACTAGCTCAGAAGCTCCGCCACGACCCCCTCTTCCTCCCCACCGCTCCACAGCTCCCCGGAAGCCCTGCATCGCCGCCACGTCGCCGTTCCCCTCCTCGGGCTCCGACCATCGTCGCCGTCGAATTCGTCGTCTCCGGCGCGTCCCCGAGCCCGCTTCGACGCCCACTGCAACCGCGGTGAGCTACGCCACCGTTTCCCCCTCTCCTCCCCCTTGTTCCCCCACCGTAGCCTCCTCCCCACCACGGCCGAACCTCCGCCGTCGCCGAGCTCGCCGTCGACGCACTCCGGTGACCATTTGGTCACCCCGGCGAGTCCAACAAGTTCGCAAGACCCCGTAGAGCATCCCTAGCGCTTCGCTTCGCTCGACTTCGAGCTCCAACCCTGTTCCCGTGCACGACCGAACCCCGGCGGCTGTAGCCGAGCTCGCCGCCGTCGACTCCGGCCACCCCGACCCCAACGGACTCCGCCAAGAGCTGCGGTTTGTCCTCAGCTCCACTCCGGTGGTCTCCGCGGCCCCTCTGGTGGCCGAAATGGCCAAAACCACTCCCGCCGCCGCGTCTGGCTCGCCGGCGGCTAAACACCGGCGTCGCTGGTTTTGACTTTGACCCCGGGTGGGCCCTGGTTGACTCCCCTGAGTCAATGACAGGTGGGGCCCAGCCCTGCTAATTATACAGGATTAGTTTTAATCAAATCTTAATTAAAATAATCACCCTGACATGCGGGACCCACTGTCAGGTTTGACCCAGACCTGTTCAGTTGACCACTGACGTCACACTGACGTCAGGCTGACGCAGTAATTGATTTTCTGGATTTAAATTAAATCAGGAAATTCCAGAATATTATTTAAACTTCAAAAATTCATAACTTTTATTCTGTAACTCCAAATTGGACAAATTATATATGAAAAATGATCAGAAAAATCCAATCTATCCATCTGTACTATTTTCATGCATGATCAAACAAGTTAAATTGATGTTTCAAGCAGAAGAAGGAAAAGCACTTAAAGAGACCATGTTTGAGTTTGAAATTTGAATCTTTGATTCAAATTTGTTCAAACCCCTCTCGTTTTAGTTGCATTAGCCCAACACACTCATATTGCTATGTCTCATGCATGCATCATATTGTTGCACATTGTTTGGTGATGGTTGTGTATCGGTGTCCTTTGCGACAGGTTCTGCCTCCGAGGAGTACCGTGATTACCCTAACGAAGAACCGTATCAGTGCATCGAACCATCAGACAAGCAACCAACCATTTGATCATATCGATACAATCCCATGTTCTCGCTCCTGCTCTCTTTTACTGCATTAAGACAACGCGATTCAAACTGCTGTGTGCTACGGTAGTTGAACCCATTTCCTCTGCATGACCTGTCATTGCCACAGTAACTAGATGAAACCCACTAGCATGTGTAGGAGTTGATTGAGCCATATGTATGTGTTGTTCCTACCTTGCTATGCCTGCTATGCTTAGAGTCGTGTCAGGTCTGGTTCATCTGGGTGATGGGCTAGAGTGAAATGATTATGTTGGTAATGGGAGTGGTGTGGTGAACACGATTTGGTAAAGGTATTGATGAGAGGCCATGTAGGAGTACATGGTGGGTTGTTTCATTGAAGCCGACCTTAAGCCCTGAGATCTGTATATGTGATTTAAGATACAGCTACTACCATGCATTGGGCCCTGAAATATGACCCCGCTCGACTTCTTATTCACCCTAGCTCTCTGTCCAGGAGTTGCAAGTAGTTTCTGGTGTTTGTAGCCTACTGGAGGCCGTGGATAGCGCTGACCGTAGGGGTGGGCTGTGATGCGGTAGGTACGTGGCACGGTGTACCGAATACCCGTTAGGTATCTCGGGAACCCTGTTCACATCGTTCGGGGCCGTATGGGAAACCTCGGCCGGACTCCCTGCGGATGGAACCTGAATAGGCGATAAACCTGGACTAGAGGCTTAAGTGTTTAGGTAGGTCGTGGTCTACACCCACGTCGGCTTTCGCTTGAAGTCTGCCGAGCACATGTCGTGTGCAGACGCTAAGAGGTGGAAACATGTATGAAGAAGTACACCCCTGCAGGGTTAACATGATCTATTCGAATAGCCGCGTCCGCGGTAAAGGACTACTTGGTTGCCTATACAGTTCATAGACAAGTAAATGGAAACTACTAAAAGCCTCAAGATAAGTGTGAGTGCCGAGGATGGCTCTTCCATAGGAAGACGGAGGTGGATCCTCGGTAGTGTATTGAAGTGGTGAGTAGTGGACTCGTGTGCGCAAAACCATTTCAAGTTGGAGTATCGTAGGATAGCCTAGCCAAGAGTCAGAGCTGGCTTGCTGCAATAACTCCACCAACCCTTCTTGACACTATGCATGTATGTAGGATCTGATGTAAGTCTTGCTGAGTACCTTTGTACTCATGTTGCTATAATCTACATTTTTACAGAAGACGCTGCAACCCCTTTTGATGGGTTCTATGTAGACGTTGACATCAACGAGTAGGCTAAAGACCCAGGTGGTGACCCTGAGCTTGTGAAGGACCACGTAGTATAGCTAGGCTTTCCAAGCCTCTTTTATTTTACTAGTTGTCTGTACTCAGACAAGTTACTTCCGCTGCTGGTTTGTATGACTGTATGACTTGTATGTTGGGTCGTGAGACCCGTACCTTTGTGTATGATATGTATGGCTCCCTGAGCCTTAAATAAAGTACTTGTGTCGTAGAGTCATGTTGTGATGCTTCGTTGTATTTGCGCATATCGAGCATATTGTGTGTATGATTGAAATGCTTGGTATGTGTGGGATCTGACTATCTAGTTGTTTATCTTTAGTAGCCTCTCTTACCGGGAAATGTCTCCTAGTGTTACCGCTGAGCCATGGTAGCTTGCTACTGCTCTGGAACACTTAGGCTGGCCGGCATGTGTCCTTCTTCGTTCCTGTGTCCGTCCCTTCGGGGAAATGTCACGCTTTGAGTACCGGAGTCCTGTTAGCCCGCTACAGCCCGGTTTACCGGAGTCCTGCTAGCCCAGTGCTACAGCCCGGACCCACTTGCTGATGACCGACACGTTCGAAGCTGGGTCATGGATGCCTGTCCCTGTAAGTCTGTGCCACTTTGGGTTTACGACTAGTCATGTCAGCCCGGGCTCCTTATCATATGGATGCTAGCGACACTATCATATACGTGAGCCAAAAGGCGCAAACGGTCCCGGGAAAAGGTAAGACGACACCCGTGGGGATACCGTGCGTGAGGCCGCAAAGTGATATGAGGTGTTACCAGCTAGATCGATGTGACATCGAGTCGGGGTCCTGACAGCGTTGGCATCAGAGCCGGACTGCCTGTAGGTTCTCCAAGCCAAACTGGTCGATGTTGAGTCTAGAAATTCTATAGTTATATGTAGGGAATTGTTTGTGGGTTGGAACGTAAGGCTCTTTTTACTCCTTATACCTTATGACTTTCTGATCTGAGTCAGTCCATTCTTCCACCGGGGTGAAGGAATTAGGATCTGTTCTCTCTATCAGGATCACGAGTTACTAATCAGTAGTACCTTATAAGTTTGATGGTTACAAGCCTAGTTCAGTTCTACTACCACATTATGTTGCCAGAATGGTTTCAGAACTTGATATGGTGATGTTGAGTGTGTACGAAATCCTTTATCAAATGTCTCAAAATCCTTTTTGAGCATTTACAGCTGTTATGCTGCCGAAATTTTGCTAGAAATTCTAATGCCTTTGCATTATGATTATGCTTTCAGATGGCCACTCGCGACCTCAATCAAGTGGTTCGCCTGACTCGATGCCTAGATGTACCCGGCCATACTGCTAAGTTGGTCAGGGTAATGACTGAGGCTGGATACCGCTGGTATCCCGAGTACACGGTCGAAGAGCAATTCCGAGATTTTAATCAAAGCCAGTATCTCTGCACTGTCAGGATATTTCCATCTTATCCTGGATCCACCGAGCCTCTTCACTGCTCCTATGGACTCGGGGTTACTATTGAGATGGCTGTGCAGGACGCCGCCTACTCTATGATGACCATTATGCGAGTCAGATCTGGTTTATTTCGGGACTCTGATTTCCGGTATATGCCAGGATCACTTCCGGGAGCACAAGGATATCTCCAGGCTATCTATGCTGACCCCACTCAGGAGGATTCACGGACTCGCACCACTGCTGAGATGCTCGAGGATAAAGACCGTGAAAATCGGGCCTTAAGGTTAGAGCTCTTCAATACCCGTGCTGACCACTGGTCCACTTTGACTCGGTTCGCACCGGCGGTGCAAGCTGGATATTCAGATATGCGCGATCTCTATCCTGTGAGATCTGCTCTGCCGGACGTGATGGTTTGGCGTGATGTAGGAGGCATCACCCCACCTCGCGGCCCCCGCAGGCCACCGTTTGTTGGTCCAAGGCCTCATCCTAGCCCCTATGGTCCACAAGCTCCGCGAGATCGTCTGTTTCCGGATGATCATGTTGAACTTCCAGGCTATGGAGGCGACTTCTACGAGGACTACTACGGGTCGGTCTGAGTTAGTGGTAGTATCACTAGTTCGCACTAGCCGTGTCGTCTATCGTCCTGCGTGACTCGTGGGATATGACCTAGTTTGTACTCTTTCCGGAGGTGTAGAAAAATAATGTATAGGAGCTTGGGATGCCTTCGATGAGATGTAATCCTCTTTTCACCGTAATAGTACTTGTTTGGTCTTGTACTAAACCCTGTATGGTGTGTATGACGATGGAATAAAAGAAGCAGTTTCTGTATCTACCATGTCATACGGATGATCATCTTGCATTCCGAGTTATTCCTTACATTATGTATCCTATGACGGAATTTTACCATCCTGACTAAATCATTGTCTTGTTTACCTAGGATGGTTAACACGCGCGCTAACCCTGCTTCCCAAGAGCAGGCCGAAGGCAGTGAAGCCAGGGATGCAAATCTGCCTCATCCTCCTTCACTAGCCGAGGTTATGATGGAAGCTGAGAGAAACAAGCGGGAGACAAACCGTTTGTTGGAGCGTATTGAACAGAATACAGCACACCATCAGAGGGCTAACGTGGTGTCACTCAGTGATTTTATCAAATTGCATCCACCCACGTTCCACCACTCCGTCGAGCCTCTCGACGCCGATGACTGGCTTCGCAGTATCTCTCACAAACTGCGTTCCGCGCTGGTAGCGGAGGCTGACAAGGTCACCTTTGCTGCATATCATCTTGAAGGCCCCGCCAGTCTATGGTGGGAGAATTATGGAGCTATGCGCCCAGCGGGCCATGTCACTACTTGGGCTGAGTTCAGCGAGGCTTTCCGTGAACATCACATTCCGGAGGGTCTCATGGACCGTAAACGTGAAGAATTTTGCAGTTTCACCCAAGGCCGACTTTCTGTGGATGTCTATAGCAGGGAGTTTGGTAATCTCGCCCGATATGCAACTGAGGAAGTGTCTACTGACGCCAAGAAGCAAGCAAGGTTCCGTAAGGGCCTTAGTCCTGAGCTTCGCCGCGACCTCCGTCTGCATGAGTGCACATCCTTTCAGAAACTTGTTAACAAGGCCATCAGTGCTGAAACTGGTCAGACTGATTATGATGCAACACGCAAGCATGGCCGTGACATGGGTTCCTCATCCGGTGCTGGTCCTCAGAAGCGCCGTGTGTGGGTGCCCAACACCGCCCTGCCACCCAGGTTCACACCGAGGCCATCTTTCCAGGCGCCTCGCCCTGTTCAACAGTCTGCACCGACCAAACCCTATGGGGGTCCAACCAATAATGCTCCTCCACGTACCAGTTCCGTGACTTGTTTCAAATGTGGGGAATCTGGTCACTATATGCGTGAGTGTCTCCAGACCAACCCCAACCAGTCTGCTAAAGCTGTTGGCCGTGGCAAGCCGACAGGAAAAATATTCCACGCCAAGCCGGTCACCGCTTCACGTGGCCAATTCAACTGTATCTCTGCCGAAGAAGCTCAAGAGGATCCCAACGTCGTTCTCGGTACGCTTCTTGTTAATTGCCACCCGGCATCTGTTCTTTTCGATACAGGAGCCTCTCATTCTTTTATATCTGAAAACTATGCTCGCTTGCATAACGTCGCATTCGGTGATATGCCAACTTCTATGGTAATTCAAACTCCGGGATCCAAATGGCAAACTTCTAGAGTAAGCCATGGAAATGAAATCCAAGTCGACAGACTTGTTTTCCTTGCATCGTTGATAGCTCTTAAATCTTCAGATATTAATATCATTCTAGGTATGGACTGGATGTCGGCTCATCATGCCCAAATTGATTGCTTCTCCAGGACTGTTCAACTCACCCATCCTTCGGGGAAGATAGTCAATGTCTTGACCCGAATAGCCAAGCAACAATTATATTCTCTTAACGCCAGCCCTTTGCCAGACCTTGAGGACGTGCCGGTAGTCTGTGACTTCCCGGATGTCTTTCCAGAGGAATTGCCAGGTGTTCCACCTGACAGGGATGTTGAGTTCGTAATCGACCTCATCCCCGGAACCGTTCCGATTGCTAGAAGACCCTATAAGATGGCACCACTAGAACTAGCCGAGCTTAAGAAACAACTCGATGAATCCTTGAAAAAGGTTTTCATCCGCCCTAGTTCATCTCCGTGGGCTTGCCCCGTCCTATTCGTCAAGAAGAAGGATGGTACGGACCGGATGGTTGTAGATTACCGACCTGTCAATTTGGTCACAATCAAGAACAAATATCCACTTCCCAGGATCAACGATCTGTATGATCAGCTCGCTGGATCCTCAGTCTTCTCCAAGATGGATTTGAGGTTGGGCTACCATCAAATCAAAATCAGAAACGGGGACATTCCTAAAACGGCCTTTGTTACTCGTTATGGCCAATACGAGTACACCGTCATGTCCTTCGGTTTAACCAACGCTCCATCCACCTTTTCTCGGCTAATGAACTCAATCTTCATGGAGTATTTGGATAAATTCGTCGTAGTTTATCTCGATGATATACTCATCTACTCCAAGAACGAGGAAGAACATGCCGAACATTTAAGGCTAGTGTTGAAGAAACTTCGAGAGCATCGCCTTTATGCCAAATTTTCTAAATGTGAATTCTGGTTGTCAGAAGTGACCTATCTGGGTCATGTAATATCTGGTAAAGGTATTGCTGTTAACCCTGAGCGAGTTCAAGCCGTCCTTAATTGGACTCCACCTGAATCAGTCAAGCAAGTTCGGAGTTTTCTGGGCTTAGCGAGCTATTGCCGTCGCTTTGTCGAGAACTTCTCCAAGGTTGCTAAACCTCTAACCGAACTTCTCAAGAAATATAAGAAGTTCGAGTGGACTCCACAATGTGAGCACAGCTTTCTTGAACTGAAAAGACGCCTGACCTCTGCTCCCGTGCTGGTACCTCCAGACTTCTCCAAGGACTTTGTTATCTACTGCGACGCCTCGCGACAAGGACTAGGTTGCATTCTTATGCAAGATCGACACGTAATTGCTTACGCTTCACGGCAATTGCACCCACATGAGGAGAATTATCCTACCCATGATCTAGAGCTTGCAGCCTTAGTCTATGCACTTAAGACCTGGCGACATTACCTCCTCGGTAATTGTTGCGAAATATTCACTGATCACCAAAGTCTGAAGTATATTTTCACCCAACCAGATTTGAATCTCAGGCAGAGACGTTGGGTTGAATTGATCACAGACTTCGACTTAGGAATAACCTACACCCCAGGGAAAGCCAACGTCATGGCTGATGCGCTAAGTCGTAAATCTTATTGTAACAACCTGATGTTACAACAAAGTCAACCGCTTCTCCATGAGGACTTTCGGAAGCTTAACCTTCACATTGTACCTCAAGGTTTTCTTTCCACCTTGGTGGCAAAACCTACTCTTACGGATCAAATCATCGCTGCCCAAAAGCGAGATAAGGGAATATCTAAAATCAAAGAGAACATTGCTAGCGGAGGTGCTAGTTGTTTCTCCACAAATGATCATGGTGTTGTGTACTTTGAGAACCGTCTAGTGGTTCCCAAGAACCAGCATCTGCGGCAGTTGATCCTTAAGGAAGCTCATGAATCTCCTCTCACCATTCATCCCGGTAGCACTAAAATGTATCAGGACCTACGCCAGAGGTTCTGGTGGACTAGGATGAAGAGAGAAATCGCTCAGTATATTGCAAATTGCGACGTCTGTCGTCGCGTAAAAGTAGAGCATCAACGGCCTGCTGGCACCCTTCAACCCTTAGCTATTCCTGAATGGAAATGGGATAAAATTGGTATGGATTTCATTACCGGGTTTCCCAGGACCAAGAGAGGGAATAATGCTATTTTCGTCGTGGTCGATCGTCTTTCCAAAGTAGCTCATTTCTTACCTGTTCGTGAGAGCATAACCGCTAGTCAGCTGGCAAATTTGTACATCTCCCGAATAGTGTCTCTCCATGGTGTTCCTTTGGAAATTAACTCGGATCGAGGAAGTCTTTTCACCTCTCGATTTTGGGAAAGTTTCCAAAATGCTATGGGAACTCATCTCTCTTTTAGCACCGCTTTCCACCCTCAGTCGAGTGGTCAAGTGGAACGCGTCAACCAAATTCTAGAAGACATGCTTCGAGCCTCTGTTATCTCTTTCGGAATGGACTGGGAGAAGTGCCTTCCATTTGCCGAATTCGCTTACAACAACAGCTATCAATCTAGCTTGGGTAAAGCCCCTTTTGAAGTTCTCTATGGACGACGGTGTCGAACACCCCTTAGCTGGTCAGAGACCGGGGAAAGACAATTCTTTGGCCCGGATATGATTCAGGAAGCAGAAGAACAAGTTCGTATCGTTCGTGAAAAGTTGAAAACAGCCCAATCTCGTCAAAAGAGTCAATATGACCGAAAACATAAGGCTATGACTTTCGAGGTTGACGAGAAGGCTTATCTTCGGGTCACCCCTCTGAAGGGAACCCATCGTTTTGGTATCAAAGGCAAATTGGCTCCTCGTTACATTGGACCTTTTCGCATTCTTGCCAAACGAGGAGAAGTTGCCTACCAGTTGGAACTACCTCCGCACCTCTCCAGAGTTCACGATGTCTTCCACGTTTCTCAACTCAGGCGTTGCTTCTCGGATCCTATCCGTGAAGTGGACCACGAAACGCTTGATCTCCAAGATGATCTTACATATCGAGAGTACCCCATTCGTATCCTCGATCAAGCCGAACGTACCATGCGACGTCATAATATCAAGTTTCTCAAGGTTCAATGGTCGCACCATTCTGAGGATGAAGCAACTTGGGAAAGGGAGGATCGTCTTCGACTCGAGTATCCCGCCTTCTTCCCGGAGGAACCCAAATCTCGGGACGAGATTCTTTTGAGTGGGGGTGAGTTGTCACATCCTAGTTAGCCATGCATTAGAGTGTTGCATCATGTTTACTCCTTCATCAGAAACTTTCTCCAAAAGGATCCAAGAAAATGCTCATGTTGCTCTCTGAAAATATTGGACAGAGATAAAAATCAAACCAATATTTTTAGTGGCTCATGGACATTTATTTTGGGCATTTGGAATTAATGCATAAGTATTTGCATTGGAAATATATTAATTATATATATTAATATATGCCCAAATATTATGCCATTTATAAAAGAGCTCTGGAATAATATATATAGCTCCTGCAAAAATTGGCATAAGTTAAATAAATGATTTAATATATTTTTTAAATCAAAACAAATGTCAGAAATTAGAAAACAGAAAAATATATAACAGGAGGAGCTTACCTGGGCTCCTCCACTGTGCGGCCCAGCCAGCTGGCCGGCCCAGCCAGCAGCCGGCCCAGCCCACCACTGCAGCCCTCCGTCGTCTTCCTCCCCTCGCCCCGAAGCTGCTGCGTGCTCGCGCGCGCACGGCCGCGCGGCCACCTCCTGCTTGCCGACGAGCTCCTGGCCGCGTGGACGACTCCCGCAGGCCGTCCCGATCCCCCCTGCTCTCTCTCACTCTCTCCCGGCTCTTCCCTCCTCTTCCTCGCTCTCTCTCTCTCACACGGCCGAGCACCACCGTCGCCGCCATTCGCCGTAGCAGCCATCTCCGGCCACCCCTCGCTCCCCCGACTAGCTCAGAAGCTCCGCCACGACCCCCTCTTCCTCCCCACCGCTCCACAGCTCCCCGGAAGCCCTGCATCGCCGCCACGTCGCCGTTCCCCTCTTCGGGCTCCGACCATCGTCGCCGTCGAATTCGTCGTCTCCGGCGCGTCCCCGAGCCCGCTTCGACGCCCACTGCAACCGCGGTGAGCTACGCCACCGTTTCCCCCTCTCCTCCCCCTCGTTCCCCCACCGTAGCCTCCTCCCCACCACGGCCGAACCTCCGCCGTCGCCGAGCTCGCCGTCGACGCAGCTCCGGTGACCATTTGGTCACCCCGGCGAGTCCAACGAGTTCGCAAGACCCCGTAGAGCATCCCTAGCGCCTCGCTTCGCTCGACTTCGAGCTCCAACCCTGTTCCCGTGCACGACCGAACCCCGGCGGCCGCAGCCGAGCTCGCCGCCGTCGACTCCGGCCACCCCGACCCCAACGGACTCCGCCAAGAGCTGCGGTTTGTCCTCAGCTCCACTCCGGTGGTCTCCGCGGCCCCTTTGGTGGCCGAAATGGCCAAAACCACTCCCGCCGCCGCGTCTGGCTCGCCGGCGGCTAACCGCCGGCGTCGCTGGCTTTGACTTTGACCCCGGGTGGGCCCTGGTTGACTCCCCTGAGTCAATGACAGGTGGGGCCCAGCCCTGCTAATTATACAGGATTAGTTTTAATTAAATCTTAATTAAAATAATCACCCTGACATGCGGGACCCACTGTCAGGTTTGACCCAGACCTGTTCAGTTGACCACTGACGTCACACTGACGTCAGGCTGACGCAGTAATTGATTTTCTGGATTTAAATTAAATCAGGAAATTCCAGAATATTATTTAAACTTCAAAAATTCATAACTTTTATTCTGTAACTCCAAATTGGACAAATTATATATGAAAAATGATCAGAAAAATCCAATCTATCCATCTGTACTATTTTCATGCATGATCAAACAAGTTAAATTGATGTTTCAAGCAGAACAAGGAAAAGCACTTAAAGAGACCATGTTTGAGTTTGAAATTTGAATCTTTGATTCAAATTTGTTCAAACCCCTCTGGTTTTAGTTGCATTAGCCCAACACACTCATATTGCTATGTCTCATGCATGCATCATATTGTTGCACATTGTTTGGTGATGGTTGTGTATCGGTGTCCTTTGCGACAGGTTCTGCCTCCGAGGAGTACCGTGATTACCCTAACGAAGAACCGTATCAGTGCATCGAACCATCAGGCAAGCAACCAACCATTTGATCATATCGATACAATCCCATGTTCTCGCTCCTGCTCTCTTTTACTGCATTAAGACAACGCGATTCAAACTGCTGTGTGCTACGGTAGTTGAACCCATTTCCTCTGCATGACCTGTCATTGCCACAGTAACTAGATGAAACCCACTAGCATGTGTAGGAGTTGATTGAGCCATATGTATGTGTTGTTCCTACCTTGCTATGCCTGCTATGCTTAGAGTCGTGTCAGGTCTGGTTCATCTGGGTGATGGGCTAGAGTGAAATGATTATGTCGGTAATGGGAGTGGTGTGGTGAACACGATTTGGTAAAGGTATCGA
This sequence comes from Triticum aestivum, assembly GCF_018294505.1. Lineage (NCBI taxonomy): Eukaryota > Viridiplantae > Streptophyta > Magnoliopsida > Poales > Poaceae > Triticum > Triticum aestivum. Next base: position 10,617 of record NW_025229426.1, on the reverse strand, counting down.
TGAGAGGCCATGTAGGAGTACATGGTGGGTTGTTTCATTGAAGCCGACCTTAAGCCCTGAGATCTGTATATGTGATTTAAGATACAGCTACTACCATGCATTGGGCCCTGAAATATGACCCCGCTCGACTTCTTATTCACCCTAGCTCTCTGTCCAGCAGTTGCAAGTAGTTTCTGGTGTTTGTAGCCTACTGGAGGCCGTGGACAGCGCTGACCGTAGGGGTGGGCTGTGATGCGGTAGGTACGTGGCACGGTGTACCGAATACCCGTTAGGTATCTCGGGAACCCTGTTCACATCGTTCGGGGCCGTATGGGAAACCTCGGCCGGACTCCCTGCAGATGGAACCTGAATAGGCGATAAACCTGGACTAGAGGCTTAAGTGTTTAGGTAGGTCGTGGTCTACACCCACGTCGGCTTTCGCTTGAAGTCTGCCGAGCACATGTCGTGTGCAGACGCTAAGAGGTGGAAACATGTATGAAGAAGTACACCCCTGCAGGGTTAACATGATCTATTCGAATAGCCGCGTCCGCGGTAAAGGACTACTTGGTTGCCTATACAGTTCATAGACAAGTAAATGGAAACTACTAAAAGCCTCAAGATAAGTGTGAGTGCCAAGGATGGCTCTTCCGTAGGAAGACGGAGGTGGATCCTCGGTAGTGTATTGAAGTGGTGAGTAGTGGACTCGTGTGCGCAAAACCATTTCAAGTTGGAGTATCGTAGGATAGCCTAGCCAAGAGTCAGAGCTGGCTTGCTGCAATAACTCCACCAACCCTTCTTGACACTATGCATGTATGTAGGATCTGATGTAAGTCTTGCTGAGTACCTTTGTACTCATGTTGCTATAATCTACATTTTTACAGAAGACGCTGCAACCCCTTCTGATGGGTTCTATGTAGACGTTGACATCAACGAGTAGGCTAAAGACCCAGGTGGTGACCCTGAGCTTGTGAAGGACCACGTAGTATAGCTAGGCTTTCCAAGCCTCTTTTATTTTACTAGTTGTCTGTACTCAGACAAGTTACTTCCGCTGCTGGTTTGTATGACTGTATGACTTGTATGTTGGGTCGTGAGACCCGTACCTTTGTGTATGATATGTATGGCTCCCTGAGCCTTAAATAAAGTACTTGTGTCGTAGAGTCATGTTGTGATGCTTCGTTGTATTTGCACATATCGAGCATATTGTGTGTATGATTGAAATGCTTGGTATGTGAGGGATCTGACTATCTAGTTGTTTATCTTTAGTAGCCTCTCTTACCGGGAAATGTCTCCTAGTGTTACCGCTGAGCCATGGTAGCTTGCTACTGCTCTGGAACACTTAGGCTGGCCGGCATGTGTCCTTCTTCGTTCCTGTGTCTGTCCCTTCGGGGAAATGTCACGCTTTGAGTACCGGAGTCCTGTTAGCCCGCTACAGCCCGGTTTACCGGAGTCCTGCTAGCCCAGTGCTACAGCCCGGACCCACTTGCTGATGACCGACACGTTCGAAGCTGGGTCATGGATGCCTGTCCCTGTAAGTCTGTGCCACTTTGGGTTTACGACTAGTCATGTCAGCCCGGGCTCCTTATCATATGGATGCTAGCGACACTATCATATACGTGAGCCAAAAGGCGCAAACGGTCCCGGGCAAAGGTAAGACGACACCCGTGGGGATACCGTGCGTGAGGCCGCAAAGTGATATGAGGTGTTACCGGCTAGATCGATGTGACATCGAGTCGGGGTCCTGACATTTGCCTTCTTGATACTATGCATGTATGTAGGATCTGATGTAAGTCTTGCTGAGTACCTTTGTACTCATGTTGCTATAATCTACATTTTTACAGAAGACGCTGCAACCCCTTCTGATGGGTTCTATGTAGACGTTGACATCAACGAGTAGGCTAAGACCCAGGTGGTGACCCTGAACTTGTGGAGGACCACGTAGTATAGCTAGGCTTTCCAAGCCTCTTTTATTTTACTAGTTGTCTGTACTCAGACAAGTTACTTCCGCTGCTGGTTTGTATGACTGTATGACTTGTATGTGGGGTCGTGAGACCCGTACCTTTGTGTATGTTATGTATGGCTCACTGAGCCTTAAATAAAGTACTTGTGTCATAGAGTCATGTTGTGATGCTTCGTTGTATTTGCACATATCGAGCATATTGTGTGTATGATTGAAATGATTGGTATGTGTGGGATCTGACTACCTAGTTGTTTATCTTTAGTAGCCTCTCTTACCGGGAAATGTCTCCTAGTGTTACCGCTGAGCCATGGTAGCTTGCTACTGCTCTGGAACACTTAGGCTGGCCGGCATGTGTCCTTCTTCGTTCCTGTGTCTGTCCCTTCGGGGAAATGTCACGCTTTGAGTACCGGAGTCCTGTTAGCCCGCTACAGCCCGGTTTACCGGAGTCCTGCTAGCCCAGTGCTACAGCCCGGACCCACTTGCTGATGACCGACACGTTCGAAGCTGGGTCATGGATGCCTGTCCCTGTAAGTCTGTGCCACTTTGGGTTTACGACTAGTCATGTCAGCCCGGGCTCCTTATCATATGGATGCTAGCGACACTATCATATACGTGAGCCAAAAGGCGCAAACGGTCCCGGGAAAAGGTAAGACGACACCCGTGGGGATACCGTGCGTGAGGCCGCAAAGTGATATGAGGTGTTACCAGCTAGATCGATGTGACATCGAGTCGGGGTCCTGACACATTCCGAGTGGAGAGCAATCCTCCCACTCAGGGGCTTAGCTTCGACCCCATAATCGCCTAAGTTAAAAACATTCGGAGTGGAGAGCAATCCTCCCACTCGGGGCCTTAGATGCGACCCTGTAATCGCCTAAGTTAAAAACATTCCGAGTGGAGAGCAATCCTCCCACTCGGGGGCTTAGCTGCGACCCCGTAATCGCCTAAGTTAAAAACATTCCGAGTGGAGAGCAATCCTCGCACTCGGGGGCTTAGCTACGAACCCGTAATCGCCTAAGTTAAAA
>NW_025229426.1:3052-4010 GCF_018294505.1 Triticum aestivum | reverse complement strand
CACTCGGGGGCTTAGGTGTGACCCCGTAATCGCCTAAGTTAAAAACAATCGGAGTGGAGAGCAATCCTCCCACTCGGGGGGCTTAGCCGCGCCCCGTAATCGCCTAAGTTAAAAACATTCCGAGTGGAGAGCAATCCTCCCACTCGGGGGCTTAGCCGCGACCCCGTAATCGCCTAAGTTAAAAACATTCCGAGTGGAGAGCAATCCTCCCACTCGGGGGCTTAGCTGCGACCCCGTAATTGCCTAAGTTAAAAACATTCTGAGTGGACAACAATCCTCGCACTCGGGGGCTTAGCTACGAACCCGTAATCGCCTAAGTTAAAAACATTCCGAGTCGAGAGCAATCCTCCCACTCGGGGGCTTAGCTGTGACCCCGTGTCAGGACCCCGACTCGATGTCACATGGATCTAGCCGGTAACACCTCATATCACTTTGCGGCCTCACGCACGGTATCCCCACGGGTATCGCCTTACCTTTGCCTGGGACCGTTTGCGCCTTTTGGCTCACGTATATGATAGTGTCGCTAGCATCCATATGATAAGGAGCCCGGGCTGACATGACTAGTCGTAAACCCAAAGTGGCACAGACTTACAGGGACAGGCATCCATGACCCAGCTTCGAACGTGTCGGTCATCAGCAAGTGGGTCCGGGCTGTAGCACTGGGCTAGCAGGACTCCGGTAAACCGGGCTGTAGCGGGCTAACAGGACTCCGGTACTCAAAGCGTGACATTTCCCCGAAGGGACAGACACAGGAACGAGAAGGACACATGCCGGCCAGCCTAAGTGTTCCGGAGCAGTAGCAAGCTACCATGGCTCAGTGGAAACACTAGGAGACATTTCCCGGTAAGAGAGGCTACTAAAGATAAACAACTAGATGGTCAGATCCCACACATACCAAGCATTTCAATAACATACACACAATATGCTCGATATGTGCAAATACAACATGGCATCACAA
>NW_025229426.1:0-530 GCF_018294505.1 Triticum aestivum | reverse complement strand
CTAAGTTAAAAACATTCCGAGTGGAGAGCAATCCTCCCACTCGGGGGCTTAGCTGCGACCCCGTAATCTCCTAAGTTAAAAACATTCCGAGTGGAGGGCAATCCTCCCACTTGGGGTCTTAGCAGCGACCCTGTAATTGCCAAAGTTAAAAACATTCCGAGTGGAGAGCAATCCTCCCACTTGGGGGCTTAGCTGCGAATCCGTAATCGCCTAAGTTAAAAACATTCCGAGTGGAGAGCAATCCTCCCACTCGGGGGCTTAGCTGCGACCCCGTGATCGCCTAAGTTAAAAACATTCCGAGTGGAGAGCAATCCTCCCACTCGGGGGCTTAGCTGCGACCCCGTGATCGCCTAAGCTAAAAACATTCCGAGGGGAGAGCAATCTTCCTACTCGGGGGCTTAGCCGCGGCCCCGTAATCGCCTAAGTTAAAAACATTTCAAGTGGAGAGCAATCCTCCCACTCGGTGGCTTAGCTACGTCCCCGTAATCGCCTAAGTTAAAAACATTCCATGTGGAGATCAATCCTCCCAC
>NW_025229425.1:22500-23159 GCF_018294505.1 Triticum aestivum | reverse complement strand
GCTATTAAAGTTTCTAACAAAAAAAGTTCTTTATGAAAATTCTTTTTGCTTTTCATGATTTTGAACAGAAAATACTTCGATAATTTTAGTTGCATCAATTTTATATAATTTTAGTTTCAATAATACTAGAGGTTGCTTATAATGTTTTGAACAGAAAATACTTTGTTAATTTTAGTTTCATAAATGTTATTAAAGTTTATTTTATTTTGTTTCTACTTATATATTTTATTAAAGTTTATATTAATTTGTTTCTAATTACTTATTTATTCTATTTGTTATTTTTCATGCACCATTTTTCATGCATTTACTGATTATTTTGAGCTATAAGACCCTCAAATTGAAAGCACTACAAATGAATTCTGAAAAGGTTGAAAGTTGGCATGGTATCATCATTTCACCCACATAGCATGTGCAAAAAAGTAGAGAGGCTTACGGCAAAAATTGGATGCACTTCGTGTACAAAACGGACAATCTCTTTCGAAGTATCAGGGTTTCATACGAAACTCGTCTGTTACAAAGGGATTTCAATTTTTTTGAACTTATTTGAACTCCATAGTTTTTCTGTGTTCAAAATGCACCATTCAAAGCCACATCATCAATTTTCAACCCTTTCTGACTTCATTTCTTATTTTTGATGCATTTACTGATTTGTTTCAGCT
>NW_025229425.1:20943-21904 GCF_018294505.1 Triticum aestivum | reverse complement strand
ATGAACTCCGAAAAGGTTGAAAGTTGGCATGGTATCATCATTTCACCCACATAGCATGTGCAATAAAGTAGAGAGGCTTACGGCAAAAACTGGATGCACTTCGTGTACAAAACGGACAATCTCTTTTGAAGTATCAGGGTTTCATATGGAAACTCGTCTGTTACAAAGGGATTTCATTTTTTTGAACTTATTTGAACTCCATAGTTTTTCTGTGTTCAAAATGCACCATTCAAAGCCACATCATCAATTTTCAACCCTTTCTGACTTAATTTGTTATTTTCATGCATTTACTGATTTTTTCAACTATAAGACCCTCAAATTGAAAAGCACTACAAATGAACTCTGAAAAGGTTGAAAGTTGGCATGGTATCATCATTTCACCCACATAGCATGTGCAATAAAGTAGAGAGGCTTACGGAAAAAACTGGATGCACTTCGTGTACAAAACGGACAATCTCTTTCGAAGTATCAGGGTATCATACGGAACTCGTCTGTTACAAAGGGATTTCATTTTTTTTGAATTATTTGAACTCCATAGTTTTTCTGTGTTCAAAATGCACCATTAAAAGCCACATCATCTGTTTTCAACCCTTTTTGACTTAATTTGTTATTTTCCATGCATTTACTGATTTTTTCAACTATAAGACCCTCAAATTGAAAAGCGCTACAAATGAACTCTGAAATGGGTGAAAGTTGGCATGGTATCATCATTTCACCCACATAGCATGTGCAAGAAAGTAGAGAGGCTTACGGCAAAAACTGGATGCACTTCGTGTACAAAACGGATAATCTCTTTCGAAGTATCAGAGTTTTATACGGAAACTCGTCTGTTACAAAGGGATTTCATTTTTTTGAACTTATTTGAACTCCCTAGTGTTTTGTGTTCAAAATGCACCATTCAAAGCCACGTCATCAATTTTCAACCCTTTCTGACCTAATTTGTTATTTTCATGCATTTACT
>NW_025229425.1:13336-15045 GCF_018294505.1 Triticum aestivum | reverse complement strand
TTACAAAGGGATTTCATTTTTTTGAACTTATTTGAACTCCCTAGTGTTTTGTGTTCAAAATGCACCATTCAAAGCCACGTCATCAATTTTCAACCCTTTCTGACCTAATTTGTTATTTTCATGCATTTACTAATTTTTCAACTATAAGACCCTCAAATTGAAAAGCACTACAAATGAACTCTGAAAAGGTTGAAAGTTGGCATGGTATCATCATTTCACCCACGTAGCATGTGCAAGAAAGTAGAGAGGCTTACGGCAAAAACTGGATGCACTTCGTGTACAAAACGGACAATCTCTTTTGAAGTATCAGGGTTTCATACGGAAACTCGTCTGTTACAAAGTGATTTCATTTTTTTAAACTTATTTGAACTCCATAGTTTTTTCTGTGTTCAAAATGCACCATTCAAAGCCACATCATCAATTTTCAATCCTTTCTGACTTAATTTGTTATTTTTCATGCATTTACTGATTTTTTCAACTATAAGACCCTCAAATTGAAAAGCACTACAAATGAACTCTGAAAAGGTTGAAAGTTGGCATGGTATCATCATTTCACCCACATATCATGTGTAAGAAAGTAGAGATGCTTACGGCAAAAACTGGATGCACTTCATGTACAAAACGGACAATCTCTTTCGCAGTATCATGGTTTCATATGGAAACTCGTCTTTTACAAAGGGATTTCATTTTTTTGAACTTATTTGAACTCCATAGTTTTTTTGTGTTCAAAATGCACCATTAAAAGCCACATCATCAATTTTCAACCCTTTCTGACTTCATTTGTTATTTTTCATGCATTTACTGATTTTTTTCCAGCTATAAGACCCTCAAATTGAAAAGCACTACAAATGAACTCTCGAAAAGGTTGAAAGTTGGCATGGTATCATCATTCACCCACATAGCATGCACAAGAAAGTAGAGAGGCTTACGGCAAAAACTGGATGCACTTCGTGTACAAAACGGACAATCTCTTTCGAAGTATCACGGTTTCATATGGAAACTCGTCTGTTACAAACGGATTTCATTTTTTGAACTTATTTGAACTCCATAGTTTTTCTGTGTTCAAAATGCACCATTCAAAGCCACATCATCAATTTTCAACCCTTTCTGACTTAATTTGTTATTTTTCATGCATTTACTGATTTTTTTCAGCTATAGGACCCTCAAATTGAAAAGCACTACAAATGAACTCTGAAAAGGTTGAAAGTTGGCATGGTATGATCATTTCACCCACATAGCATGTGCAATAAAGTAGAGAGGCTTACGGCAAAAGCTGGATGCACTTCATGTACAAAATGGATAATCTCTATCGAAGTATCACGGTTTCATACGGAAACTCGTCTGTTACAAAGGGATTTCATTTTTTGAAGTTATTGGAACTCCATAGTTTTTCTGTGTTCAAAATGCACCATTCAAAGCCACATCATCAATTTTCAACCCTTTCTGACTTCAGTTGTTATTTTTCATGCATTTACTGATTTTTTTCAGCTATAAGACCCTCAATTGAAAAGCACTACAAATGAACTCTAAAAAGGTTGAAAGTTGGCATGGTATCATCATTTCACCCACATAGCATGTGCAAGAAAGTAGAGAGTCTTACGGCAAAAACTGGATGCACTTTGTGTACAAAACGGACAATCTCTTTCGAAGTATCAGGGTTTCATACGGAAACTCTTCTGTTACAAAGGGATTTCATTTTTTTTGAACTT
>NW_025229425.1:12616-13326 GCF_018294505.1 Triticum aestivum | reverse complement strand
ATGCATTTACTAATTTTTTCAACTATAAGACCCTCAAATTGAAAAGCACTACAAATGAACTCTGAAAAGGTTGAAAGTTGGCATGGTATAATCATTTCACCCACATAGCATGTGCAAGAAAGTAGAGAGACTTACGGCAAAAGCTGGATGCACTTCGTGTACGAAACGGACAATCACTTTCGAAGTATCACGGTTTCATACAAAAACTCGTCTGTTACAAACGGATTTCATTTTTTGAACTTATTTGAACTCCATAGTTTTTCTGTGTTCAAAATGCACCATTCAAAGCCACATCATCAATTTTCAAACCTTTCTGACTTAATTTGTTATTTTTCATGCATTTACAGATTTTTTTTCAGCTATAAGACCCTCAAATTGAAAAGCACTACAAATGAACTCTGAAAAGGTTGAAAGTTGGCATGGTATGATCATTTCACCCACATAGCATGTGCAATAAAGTAGAGAGGCTTACGGCAAAAGCTGGATGCACTTCCTGTACAAAATGGATAATCTCTTTCGAAGTATCACGGTTTCATACGGAAACTCGTCTGTTACAAAGGGATTTCATTTTTTGAACTTGTTGGAACTCCATAGTTTTTCTGTGTTCAAAATGCACCATTCAAAGCCACATCATCAATTTTCAACCCTTTCTGACTTCAGTTGTTATTTTTCATGCATTTACTGATTTTTTTCAGCTATAAGACCCTCAA
>NW_025229425.1:11722-12606 GCF_018294505.1 Triticum aestivum | reverse complement strand
ATAGCATGTGCAAGAAAGTAGAGAGTCTTACGGCAAAAACTGGATGCACTTTGTGTACAAAACGGACAATCTCTTTCGAAGTATCAGGGTTTCATACGGAAACTCTTCTGTTACAAAGGGATTTCATTTTTTTTGAACTTATTTGAACTCCATAGTTTTTCTGTGTTCGAAATGCACCATTCAAAGCCACATCATCAATTTTCAACCCTTTCTGACTTCAGTTGTTATTTTTCATGCATTTACTGTTTTTTTTCAGCTATAAGACCCTCAAATTGAAAAGCACTACAAATGAACTCCGAAAAGGTTGAAAGTTGGCATGTTATCATCATTTTACCCACATAGCATGTGCAAGAAAGTAGAGAGGCTTACGGCAAAAACTGGATGCACTTCGTGTACAAAACGGACAATCTCTTTCGAAGTATCTCGGTTTCATACTTAAACTCGTCTGTTACAAACGGATTTCATTTTTTGAACTTATTTGAACTCCATAGTTTTTCTGTGTTCAAAATGCACCATTCAAAGCCACATCATCAATTTTCAACCCTTTCTGACTTCATTTGTTATTTTTCATGCATTTACTGATTTTTCAACTATAAGACCCTCAAATTGAAAAGCACTACAAATGAACTCTGAAAAAGGTTGAAAGTTGGCATGGTATCATCATTTCACCCACATAGCATGTGCAAGAAAGTAGAGAGGCTTACGGCAAAAGCTGGATGCACTTCGTTTACAAAACGGACAATCACTTTCGAAGTATCTCGGTTTCATACTTAAACTCGTCTGTTACAAACGGATTTCATTTTTTGAACTTATTTGAACTCCATAGTTTTTCTGTGTTCAAAATGCACCATTCAAAGCCACATCATCAATTTTCAACCCTTTCT
>NW_025229425.1:6206-11182 GCF_018294505.1 Triticum aestivum | reverse complement strand
TTCACCCACATAGCATGTGCAAGAAAGTAGAGAGGCTTACGGCAAAAATTGGATGCACTTCGTGTACAAAACGGAGAATCTCTTTCGAAGTATCAGGGTTTCATACGGAAACTCGTCTGTTACAAAGGGATTTCATTTTTTTGAACTTATTTGAACTCCATAGTTTCTCTGTGTTCAAAATGCACCATTCAAAGCCACATCATCAATTTTCAACCCTTTCTGACTTAATTTGTTATTTTTCACACATTTACTGATTTTTCAACTATAAGACCGTCAAATTGAAAAGCACTACAAATGAACTCTGAAAAGGTTGAAAGTTGGCACGGTATCATAATTTCACCCACATAGCATGTGCAATAAAGTAGAGAGGCTTATGGCAAAAACTGGATGCACTTCATGTACAAAACGGCCAATCACTTTCGAAGTATCACGGTTTCATACGGAAACTCGTCTGTTACAAAGTGATTTCATTTTTTGAACTTATTTGAACTCCATAGTTTTTCTGTGTTCAAAATGCACCATTCAAAGCCACATCATCAATTTTCAACCCTTTCTGACTTCATTTGTTATTTTTCATGCATTTACTGATTTTTTTTCCAACTATAAGACCCTCAAATTGAAAAGCACTACAAATAAACTTTGAAAAGGTTGAAAGTTGGCATGGTATCATCATTTCACCCACATATCATGTGCAAGAAAGTAGATAGGCTTACGGCAAAAACTGGATGCACTTCGTGTACAAAACGGACAATCTCTTTCGAAGTATCAGGGTTTCATACGGAAACTCGTCTGTTACAAAGGGATTTCATTTTTTTGAACTTATTTGAACTCCATAGTTTCTCTATGTTCAAAATGCACCATTCAAAGCCACATCATAAATTTTCAACCCTTTCCGACTTAATTTGTTATTTTCATGCATTTACTAATTTTTTCAACTATAAGACCCTCAAATTGAAAAGCACTACAAATGAACTCTGAAAAGGTTGAAAGTTGGCATGGTATAATCATTTCACCCACATAGCATGTGCAAGAAAGTAGAGAGACTTACGGCAAAAGCTGGATGCACTTCGTGTACGAAACGGACAATCACTTTCGAAGTATCACGGTTTCATACAAAAACTCGTCTGTTACAAACGGATTTCATTTTTTGAACTTATTTGAACTCCATAGTTTTTCTGTGTTCAAAATGCACCATTCAAAGCCACATCATCAATTTTCAAACCTTTCTGACTTAATTTGTTATTTTTCATGCATTTACAGATTTTTTTTCAGCTATAAGACCCTCAAATTGAAAAGCACTACAAATGAACTCTGAAAAGGTTGAAAGTTGGCATGGTATGATCATTTCACCCACATAGCATGTGCAATAAAGTAGAGAGGCTTACGGCAAAAGCTGGATGCACTTCCTGTACAAAATGGATAATCTCTTTCGAAGTATCACGGTTTCATACGGAAACTCGTCTGTTACAAAGGGATTTCATTTTTTGAACTTGTTGGAACTCCATAGTTTTTCTGTGTTCAAAATGCACCATTCAAAGCCACATCATCAATTTTCAACCCTTTCTGACTTCAGTTGTTATTTTTCATGCATTTACTGATTTTTTTCAGCTATAAGACCCTCAATTGAAAAGCACTACAAATGAACTCTAGAAAGGTTGAAAGTTGGCATGGTATCATCATTTCACCCACATATCATGTGCAAGAAAGTAGAGAGGCTTACGGCAAAAACTGGATGCACTTTGTGTACAAAACGGACAATCTCTTTCGAAGTATCAGGGTTTCATACGGAAACTCTTCTGTTACAAAGGGATTTCATTTTTTTGAACTTATTTGAACTCCATAGTTTTTCTGTGTTCAAAATGCACCATTCAAAGCCACATCATCAATTTTCAACCCTTTCTGACTTCAGTTGTTATTTTTCATGCATTTACTGATTTTTTTCAGCTATAAGACCCTCAAATTGAAAAGCACTACAAATGAACTCTGAAAAGGTTGAAAGTTGGCATGGTATGATCGTTTCACCCACATAGCATGTGCAATAAAGTAGAGAGGCTTACGGCAAAAGCTGGATGCACTTCGTGTACGAAACGGACAATCACTTTCGAAGTATCACGGTTTCATATGGAAAGTCGTCTGTTACAAACGGATTTCATTTTTTGAACTTATTTGAACTCCATAGTTTTTCTGTGTTCAAAATGCACCATTCAAAGCCACATCATCTATTTTCAAACCTTTCTGACTTAATTTGTTATTTTTCATGCATTTACATATTTTTTTCAGCTATAAGACCCTCAAATTGAAAAGCACTACAAATGAACTCTGAAAATGTTGAAAGTTGGCATGGTATGATTATTTCACCCACATAGCATGTGCAATAAAGTAGAGAGGCTTACGGCAAAAGCTGGATGCACTTCCTGTACAAAATAGATAATCTCTTTCGAAGTATCACGGTTTCATACGGAAACTCGTCTGTTACAAAGGGATTTCATTTTTTGAACTTGTTGGAACTCCATAGTTTTTCTGTGTTCAAAATGCACCATTCAAAGCCACATCATCAATTTTCAACCCTTTCTGACTTCAGTTGTTATTTTTCATGCATTTACTGATTTTTTTCAGCTATAAGACCCTCAAATTGAAAAGCACTACAAATGAACTCTGAAAAGGTTGAAAGTTGGCATGGTATCATCATTTCACCCACATAGCATGTGCAAGAAAGTAGAGAGGCTTACGGCAAAAACTGGATGCACTTCGTGTACAAAACGGACAATCTCTTTCGAAGTATCAACGTTTCATACGGAAACTCGTGTGTTACAAAGTGATTTCATTTTTTTGAACTTATTTTAACTCCATAGTTTTTTTGTGTTCAAAATGCACGATTCAAAGCCACATCATCAATTTTCAACCGTTTCTAACTTCATTTGTTATTTTTCATGCATTTACTGATTTTTTCAACTATAAGACCCTCAAATTGAAAAGCACTACAAATGAACTCCGAAAAGGTTGAAAGTTGGCATGGTATCATGATTTCACCCACATAGCATGTGCAAGAAAGTAGAGAGGCTTACGGCGAAAGCTGGATGCACTTCGTGTACGAAACGGACAATCACTTTCGAAGTATCACGGTTTCATACGGAAACTCGTCTGTTACAAACGGATTTCATTTTTTGAACTTATTTGAACTCCATAGTTTTTCTGTGTTCAAAATGCACCATTCAAAGCCACATCATCAATTTTCAACCCTTTCTGACTTAATTTGTTATTTTTCATGCATTTACTGATTTTTTCCAGCTATAAGACCCTCAAATTGAAAAGCACTACAAATGAACTCTGAAAAGGTTGAAAGTTGGCATGGTATGATCATTTCACCCACATAGCATATGCAATAAAGTAGAGAGGCTTACGGCAAAAGCTGGATGCACTTCATGTACAAAATGGATAATCTCTGTCGAAGTATCACGGTTTCATACGAAAACTCGTCTGTTACAAAGGGATTTCATTTTTTGAACTTATTGGAACTCCGTAGTTTTTCTGTGTTCAAAATGCACCATTCAAAGCCACATCATCAATTTTCAACCCTTTCTGACTTCAGTTGTTATTTTTCATGCATTTACTGATTTTTTTTCAGCTATAAGACCCTCAATTGAAAAGCACTACAAATGAACTCTAAAAAGGTTGAAAGACTGCATGGTATCATCATTTCACCCACATAGCATGTGCAAGAAAGTAGAGAGTCTTACGGCAAAAACTGGATGCACTTTGTGTACAAAACGGACAATCTCTTTCGAAGTATCAGGGTTTCATACGGAAACTCTTCTGTTACAAAGGGATTTCATTTTTTTGAACTTATTTGAACTCCATAGTTTTTCTGTGTTCAAAATGCACCATTCAAAGCCACATCATCAATTTTCAACCCTTTCTGACTTCAGTTGTTATTTTTCATGCATTTACTGTTTTTTTTCAGCTATAAGACCCTCAAATTGAAAAGCACTACAAATGAACTCCGAAAAGGTTGAAAGTTGGCATGTTATCATCATTTTACCCACATAGCATGTGCAAGAAAGTAGAGAGGCTTACGGCAAAAACTGGATGCACTTCGTGTACAAAACGGACAATCTCTTTCGAAGTATCAACGTTTCATACGGAAACTCGTGTGTTACAAAGTGATTTCATTTTTTCGAACTTATTTTAACTCCATAGTTTTTTTGTGTTCAAAATGCACCATTCAAAGCCACATCATCAATTTTCAACCGTTTCTAACTTCATTTGTTATTTTTCATGCATTTACTGATTTTTTCAACTATAAGACCCTCAAATTGAAAAGCACTACAAATGAACTCCGAAAAGGTTGAAAGTTGGCATGGTATCATCATTTCACCCACATAGCATGTGCAAGAAAGTAGAGAGGCTTACAGCAAAAACTGGATGCACTTCGTGTACAAAACGGACAATCTCTTTCGAAGTATCAGGGTTTCATACGGAAACTCGTCTGTTACAAAGGGATTTCATTTTTTTGAACTTATTTGAACTCCATAGTTTTTCTGTGCTCAAAATGCACCATTCAAAGCCACATCATAAATTTTCAACCCTTTCTGACTTAATTTGTTATTTTTCATGCATTTACTGATTTTTTCAACTATAAGACCCTCAAATTGAAAAGCACTACAAATGAACTCTGAAAAGGTTGAAAGTTGGCATGGTATCATCATTTTACCCACATAGCATGTGCAAGAAAGTAGAGAGGCTTACGGCAGAAACTGGATGCACTTCGTGTACAAAACGGACAATCTCTTTCGAAGTATCACGGTTTCATACGGAAACTCGTCTGTTACAAACGGATTTCATTTTTTGAACTTATTTGAACTCCATAGTTTTTCTGTGTTCAAAATGCACCATTCAAAGCCACATCATCAATTTTCAACCCTTTCTGACTTCATTTTTTATTTTTGATGCATTTACTGATTTTTTTCAACTATAAG
>NW_025229425.1:4929-6196 GCF_018294505.1 Triticum aestivum | reverse complement strand
ATGCATTTACTGATTTTTTCAACTATAAGACCCTCAAATTGAAAAGCACTACAAATGAACTCTGAAAAGGTTGAAAGTTGGCATGGTATCATCATTTTACCCACATAGCATGTGCAAGAAAGTAGAGAGGCTTACGGCAGAAACTGGATGCACTTCGTGTACAAAACGGACAATCTCTTTCGAAGTATCACAGTTTCATACGGAAACTCGTCTGTTACAAACGGATTTCATTTTTTGAACTTATTTGAACTCCATAGTTTTTCTGTGTTCAAAATGCACCATTCAAAGCCACATCATCAATTTTCAACCCTTTCTGACTTCATTTTTTATTTTTGATGCATTTACTGATTTTTTTCAACTATAAGACCCTCAAACTGAAAAGCACTACAAATGAACTCTGAAAAGGTTGAAAGTTGGCATGGTATCATTATTTCACCCACATAGCATGTGCAAGAAAGTAGAGAGGCTTACGACAAAAACTAGATGCACTTCGTGTACAAAATAGACAATCTCTTTCGAAGTATCAGGGTTTCATACGGAAACTCGTCTGTTACAAAGGGATTTCATTTTTTTGAACTTAGTTGAACTCCATAGTTTTTCTGTGTTCAACATGCACCATTCAAAGCCACATCATCAATTTTCAACCCTTTCTGACTTCATTTGTTATTTTTCATGCATTTACTGATTTTTTTCAACTATAAGACCCTCAAACTAAAAAGCACTACAAATGAACTCTGAAAAGGTTGAAAGTTGGCATGGTATCATTATTTCACCCACATAGCATGTGCAAGAAAGTAGAGAGGCTTACGGCAAAAACTAGATGCACTTCGTGTACAAAATAGACAATCTCTTTCGAAGTATCAGGGTTTCATACGGAAACTCATCTGTTACAAAGGGATTTCATTTTTTTTGAACTTAGTTGAACTCCATAGTTTTTCTGTGTTCAAAATGCACCATTCAAAGCCACATCATCAATTTTCAACCCTTTCTGACTTCATTTGTTATTTTTCATGCATTTACTGAGTTTTTTCAACTATAAGACCCTCAAATTGAAAAGCACTACAAATGAATTCTGAAAAAGTAGAAAGTTGGCATGGTATCATCATTTCACCCACATAGCATGTGCAAGAAAGTAGAGAGTCTTACGACAAAAACTGGATGCACTTTGTGTACAAAACGGACAATCTCTTTCGAAGTATCAGGGTTTCATCCGGAAACTCTTCTGTTACAAAGGGATTTCATTTTTTTGAACTTATTTGAACTCCAT
>NW_025229425.1:0-1181 GCF_018294505.1 Triticum aestivum | reverse complement strand
GCAAGAAAGTAGAGAGGCTTACGGCAAAAACTAGATGCACTTCGTGTACAAAATAGACAATCTCTTTCGAAGTATCAGGGTTTCATACGGAAACTCGTCTGTTACAAAGGGATTTCATTTTTTTTGAACTTAGTTGAACTCCATAGTTTTTCTGTGTTCAAAATGCACCATTCAAAGCCACATCATCAATTTTCAACCCTTTCTGACTTCATTTGTTATTTTTCATGCATTTATTGATTTTTTTCAACTATAAGACCCTCAAATTGAAAAGCACTATAAATGAATTCTGAAAAAGTAGAAAGTTGGCATGGTATCATCATTTCACCCACATAGCATGTGCAAGAAAGTAGAGAGTCTTACGGCAAAAACTAGATGCACTTTGTGTACAAAACGGACAATCTCTTTCGAAGTATCAGGGTTTCATCCGGAAACTCTTCTGTTACAAAGGGATTTCATTTTTTTGAAATTATTTGAACTCCATAGTTTTTCTGTGTTCAAAATGCACCATTCAAAGCCACATCATCAATTTTCAACCCTTTCTGACTTCATTTTTTATTTTTCATGCATTTACTGATTTTTTTCCAGCTATAAGACCCTCGAATTGAAAAGCACTACAAATGAACTCCGAAAAGGTTGAAAGTTGGCATGTTATCATCATTTTACCCACATAGAATGTGCAAGAAAGTAGAGAGGCTTATGGCAAAAACTGGATGCATTTCGTGTACAAAACGGACAATCTCTTTCGAAGTATCAACGTTTCATACGGAAACTCGTGTGTTACAAAGTGATTTCATTTTTTCGAACTTATTTTAACTCCATAGTTTTTTTGTGTTCAAAATGCACCATTCAAAGCCACATCATCAATTTTCAACCGTTTCTAACTTCATTTGTTATTTTTCATGCATTTACTGATTTTTTCAACTATAAGACCCTCAAATTGAAAAGCACTACAAATGAACTCTGAAAAGGTTGAAAGTTGGCATGGTATCATCATTTCACCCACATAGCATGTGCAAGAAAGTAGAGAGGCTTACGGCAAAAACTGGATGCACTTCGTGTACAAAACGGACAATCTCTTTCGAAGTATCAGGGTTTCATACGGAAACTCGTCTGTTACAAAGGGATTTCATTTTTTTGAACTTATTTGAACTCCATAGTTTTTCTGTGTTCAAAATGCACCA
>NW_025229424.1:22574-23168 GCF_018294505.1 Triticum aestivum | reverse complement strand
TATAAGTGCACCTTGGGGTTCGATAACTATGGAAATTGCTTCAGGACCTCAAAACAGTGAGTAATAATCCATGAAACTTGCAGAATCGGCCAAAACTGCGAGTGTTGATGACCGACACGTAAACGCACTTCAGGCTTCGTTAATCGTGGAAATCACTCCGGGACCACAAAACAGTGAGTAATAGTCCATGAAACGGGCAAGAATCGGCGAAAACTGCCAGTGTTGATGACCGACACGTAAACTCACCCCAGGGTTCGTTAATCATGGAAATCACTCCGGGACCGCAAAACAGTGAGTAGTAGTCCATGAAACGGGCCAGAATCGGCCAAAACTGCCTGTGTTGATGACCGACACGTAAACGCACCCAAGGTTCGTTAATCATGGAAATCACTCCGCGACCCCAAAACAGTTAGTAATAGTCCATGAAATGGGCCATAATCGGCCAAAACTGCCAATGTTGATGACCAACATATAAGTGCACCTTGGGGTTCAATAGCTATGGAAATTGCTTCAGGACCTCAAAACAGTGAGTAATAATCCAAGAAACGGGCCAGAATCAGCCAAAACTGCGAGTGTTGATGACCGACACGTAAA
>NW_025229424.1:20235-21355 GCF_018294505.1 Triticum aestivum | reverse complement strand
TCAAAACAGTGAGTAATAATCCAATAAACGGGCCAGAATTGGCCAAAACTGTGAGTGTTGATGACCGACACGTAAACACACCTAGGGTTCGTTAATCGTGGAAATCACCCCGAGACTACAAAACAGTGAGTAGTAGTCCAAGAAACAGGCCAGAATCGGCCAAAACTGCGAGTGTTGATGACCGACACGTAAACGCACGCAGGGTTCGTTAATCGTGGAAATCACTCTGGGACCGCGAAACAGTGAGTAATAGTCCATAAAACTAGCGAGAATCGGCCAAAACTGCGAGTGTTGATGACCGACACGTAAACGCACCACAGGGTTCGTTAATCATGGAAATCACTCCGGAACCACAAAACAGTGAGTAATAGTCCACGAAACGGGCCAGAATCGGCCAAAACTGGCTGTGTTGATGACCGACACATAAACGCACCCCAGGGTTCGTTAATCGTGGAAATCACTACGGGACTGCAAAACAGTTACTAATAGTCCATGAAATAGGCCAGAATCGGCCAAAACTGCCAGGGTTGATGACCAACATGTAAGCACACCTTGGGGTTCAGTAACTGTGGAAATCGCTTGGGAACTCAAAACGATGAGTAATAATCCAAGAAACGGGCCAGAATCGGCCAAAACTGTGAGTGTTGATGACCAACACATAAATGCACCCCAGGGTTCATTAATCATGGAAATCACTCCATGACCCAAAACAGTGAGTAATAGTCCATGAAATGGGCTAGAATCGTCCAAAACTGCCAGTGTTTATGACGGACATGTAAGCGCATCTTGGGGTTCAATAACCATGGAAATCGCTTCGGGACCTCAAAATAGTGAGTAATAATCCAATAAACGGGCCAGAATCGGCCAAAACTGTGAGTGTTGATGACCAACACGTAAACGCACCTAGGGTTCTTTCATCGTGGAAATCACTCCGGGACCGCAAAACAGTGAGTAATAGTCCATTAAACGGTCCAGAATCGGCCAAAGCTACCAGTGTTGATGACTGACATGTAAGCGCACCTTGGGGTTCAAAACGATTTGGAAATTGCTTCGGGACCTCAAAACAGTGAGTAGTAATCCAAGAAACGGGCCAGAATTGGCAAAACTGCAAGTGTTGATG
>NW_025229424.1:19016-19244 GCF_018294505.1 Triticum aestivum | reverse complement strand
AAACAGTTAGTAATAGTCCATGAAATGGGCCATAATCGGCCAAAACTGCCAATGTTGATGACCAACATATAAGTGCACCTTGGGGTTCAATAGCTATGGAAATTGCTTCAGGACCTCAAAACAGTGAGTAATAATCCAAGAAACGGGCCAGAATCAGCCAAAACTGCGAGTGTTGATGACCGACACGTAAACGCACCCCAAGGTTCGTTAATCGTGGAAATCACTCCG
>NW_025229424.1:17096-18226 GCF_018294505.1 Triticum aestivum | reverse complement strand
AGTCCATGAAACGGGCCAGAATCGGCCAAAACTGCCTGTGTTGATGACCGACACGTAAACGCACCCAAGGTTCGTTAATCATGGAAATCACTCCGCGACCCCAAAACAGTGAGTAATAGTCCATGAAATGGGCCATAATCGGCCAAAACTGCCAATGTTGATGACCAACATATAAGTGCACCTTGGGGTTCAATAACTATGGAAATTGCTTCAGGACCTCAAAACAGTGAGTAATAATCCAAGAAACGGGCCCGAATCAGCCAAAACTGCGAGTGTTGATGACCGACACGTAAACGCACCCCAGGGTTCGTTAATCGTGGAAATCACTCCAGGACCGAAAAATAGTGAGTAATAGTCCATGAAACGGGCCAGAATTGGCCAAAACTGCCAGTGTTGATGACTGACACGTAGACGTACCCCAGGGTTCGTTAATCGTGGAAATCACTACGGGACCGCAAAACAGTTAGTAATAGTCCATGAAACGGGCCAGAATCGGCCAAAACTGCCAGTGTTGATAACCGACATGTAAGCACACCTTGGGGTTCAATAACTATGGAAATCGCCTGGGAACTCAAAACGGTGACTAATAATCCAAGAAACGGGCCAAAATCAGCCAAAACTGTGAGTGTTGATGACCGACACATAAATGCACCCCAGGGTTCATTAATCATGGAAATCACTCCATGACCCAAAACAATGAGTAATAGTCCATGAAATGGGCCAGAATCGTCCCAAACTGCCAGTGTTGATGACGGACATGTAAGCGCATCTTGGGGTTCAATAAGCATGGAAATCGCTTTGGGGCGTCAAAACAGTGAGTAATAATCCAATAAACGGGCCAGAATTGGCCAAAACTGTGAGTGTTGATGACCGACACGTAAACACACCTAGGGTTCGTTAATCGTGGAAATCACCCCGAGACTACAAAACAGTGAGTAGTAGTCCAAGAAACAGGCCAGAATCGGCCAAAACTGCGAGTGTTGATGACCGACACGTAAACGCACGCAGGGTTCGTTAATCGTGGAAATCACTCTGGGACCGCGAAACAGTGAGTAATAGTCCATAAAACTAGCGAGAATCGGCCAAAACTGCGAGTGTTGATGACCGACACGTAAACGCACCACAGGGTT
>NW_025229424.1:16420-17086 GCF_018294505.1 Triticum aestivum | reverse complement strand
TAGTAATAGTCCATGAAACGGGCCAGAATCGGCCAAAACTGCCAGTGTTGATAACCGACATGTAAGCACACCTTGGGGTTCAATAACTATGGAAATCGCCTGGGAACTCAAAACGGTGACTAATAATCCAAGAAACGGGCCAAAATCAGCCAAAACTGTGAGTGTTGATGACCGACACATAAATGCACCCCAGGGTTCATTAATCATGGAAATCACTCCATGACCCAAAACAATGAGTAATAGTCCATGAAATGGGCCAGAATCGTCCCAAACTGCCAGTGTTGATGACGGACATGTAAGCACATCTTGGGGTTCAATAAGCATGGAAATCGCTTTGGGGCCTCAAAACAGTGAGTAATAATCCAATAAACGGGCCAGAATTGGCCAAAACTGTGAGTGTTGATGACCGACACGTAAACACACCTAGGGTTCGTTAATCGTGGAAATCACCCCGAGACTACAAAACAGTGAGTAGTAGTCCAAGAAACAGGCCAGAATCGGCCAAAACTGCGAGTGTTGATGACCGACACGTAAACGCACGCAGGGTTCGTTAATCGTGGAAATCACTCTGGGACCGCGAAACAGTGAGTAATAGTCCATAAAACTAGCGAGAATCGGCCAAAACTGCGAGTGTTGATGACCGACACGTAAACGCACCACAGGGTT
>NW_025229424.1:13054-13856 GCF_018294505.1 Triticum aestivum | reverse complement strand
GCACCCCAGGGTTCGTTAATCGTGGAAATCACTCCGGGACCGAAAAACAGTGAGTAATAGTCCATGAAACGGGCCAGAATTGGCCAAAACTGCCAGTGTTGATGACTGACACGTAGACGCACCCCAGGGTTCGTTAATCGTGGAAATCACTACGGGACCGCAAGAATCGGCCAAAACTGCCAGTGTTGATAACCGACATGTAAGCACTCCTTGGGGTTCAATAACTATGGAAATCGCCTCGGAACTCAAAACGGTGACTAATAATCCAAGAAACGGGCCAGAATCGGCCAAAACTGTGAGTGTTGATGACCGACACATAAATGCACCCCAGGGTTCATTAATCATGGAAATCACTACATGACCCAAAACAATGAGTAATAGTCCATGAAATGGGCCAGAATCGTCCCAAACTGCCGGTGTTGATGACGGACATGTAAGCGCATCTTGGGGTTCAATAAGCATGGAAATCGCTTTGGGACCTCAAAACAGTGAGTAATAATCCAATAAACGGGCCAGAATTGGCCAAAACTGTGAGTGTTGATGACCGACACGTAAACGCACCCCAGGGTTCGTTAATCGTGGAAATCACTCCGGGACCGAAAAACAGTGAGTAATAGTCCATGAAACAGGCCAGAATTGGCCAAAACTGCCAGTGTTGATGACTGACACGTAAACGCATTCCAGGGTTTGTTAATCAGGGAAATCACTCCGGGACCACAAAACAGTGAGTAATAGTCCAAGAAACGGGCCAGAATCGGCCAAATCTGCCAGTGTTGATGACCGACACGTAAACTCACCCCAG
>NW_025229424.1:11087-13044 GCF_018294505.1 Triticum aestivum | reverse complement strand
GGGACCGAAAAACAGTGAGTAATAGTCCATGAAACGGGCCAGAATTGGCCAAAACTGCCAGTGTTGATGACTGACACGTAGACGCACCCCAGGGTTCGTTAATCGTGGAAATCACTACGGGACCGCAAAACAGTTAGTAATAGTCCATGAAACGGGCCAGAATCGGCCAAAACTGCCAGTGTTGATAACCGACATGTAAGCACACCTTGGGGTTCAATAACTATGGAAATCGCCTCGGAACTCAAAACGGTGACTAATAATCCAAGAAACGGGCCAGAATCGGCCAAAACTGTGAGTGTTGATGACCGACACATAAATGCACCCCAGGGTTCATTAATCATGGAAATCACTCCATGACCCAAAACAATGAGTAATAGTCCATGAAATGGGCCAGAATCGTCCCAAACTGCCAGTGTTGATGACGGACATGTAAGCGCATCTTGGGGTTCAATAAGCATGGAAATCGCTTTGGGACCTCAAAACAGTGAGTAATAATCCAATAAACGGGTCAGAATTGGCCAAAACTGTGAGTGTTGATGACCGACACGTAAACGCACCCCAGGGTTCGTTAATCGTGGAAATCACTCCGGGACTGAAAAACAGTGAGTAATAGTCCATGAAACGGGCCAGAATTGGCCAAAACTGCCAGTGTTGATGATTGACACGTAAACGCATTCCAGGGTTTGTTAATCAGGGAAATCACTCCGGGACCACAAAATAGTGAGTAATAGTCCAAGAAACGGGCCAGAATCGGCCAAATCTGCCAGTGTTGATGACCGACACGTAAACTCAACCCAGGGTTCGTTAATCATGGAAATCACTCCGGGACCGCAAAACAGTGAGTAGTAGTCCATGAAACGGGCCAGAATCGGCCAAAACTGCCTGTGTTGATGACCGACACGTAAACGCACCCAAGGTTCGTTAATCAAGGAAATCACTCCGCGACCCCAAAACAGTGAGTAATAGTCCATGAAATGGGCCATAATCGGCCAAAACTGCCAATGTTGATGACCAACATATAAGTGCACCTTGGGGTTCAATAACTATGGAAATTGCTTCAGGACCTCAAAACAGTGAGTAATAATCCAAGAAACGGGCCAGAATCAACCAAAACTGCGAGTGTTGATGACCGACACGTAAAGGCACCCCAGGGTTCGTTAATCGTGGAAATCACTCCGGGACCGAAAAACAGTGAGTAATAGTCCATGAAACGGGCCAGAATTGGCCAAAACTGCCAGTGTTGATGACTGACACGTAGACGCACCCCAGGGTTCGTTAATCGTGGAAATCACTACGGGACCGCAAGAATCGGCCAAAACTGCCAGTGTTGATAACCGACATGTAAGCACTCCTTGGGGTTCAATAACTATGGAAATCGCCTCGGAACTCAAAACGGTGACCAATAATCCAAGAAACGGGCCAGAATCGGCCAAAACTGTGAGTGTTGATGACCGACACATAAATGCACCCCAGGGTTCATTAATCATGGAAATCACTCCATGACCCAAAACAATGAGTAATAGTCCATGAAATGGGCCAGAATCGTCCCAAACTGCCAGTGTTGATGACGGACATGTAAGCGCATCTTGGGGTTCAATAAGCATGGAAATCGCTTTGGGACCTCAAAACAGTGAGTAATAATCCAATAAACGGGCCAGAATTGGCCAAAACTGTGAGTGTTGATGACCGACACGTAAACGCACCCCAGGGTTCGTTAATCGTGGAAATCACTCCGGGACCGAAAAACAGTGAGTAATAGTCCATGAAACGGGCCAGAATTGGCCAAAACTGCCAGTGTTGATGACTGACACGTAGACGCACCCCAGGGTTCGTTAATCGTGGAAATCACTACGGGACCGCAAGAATCGGCCAAAACTGCCAGTGTTGATAACCGACATGTAAGCACTCCTTGGGGTTCAATAACTATGGAAATCGCCTCGGAACTCAAAACGGTGAC
>NW_025229424.1:6492-7618 GCF_018294505.1 Triticum aestivum | reverse complement strand
AACTGTGAGTGTTGATGACCGACACGTAAACGCACCCAGGGTTCGTTAATCGTGGAAATCACTCTCGGACCGCGAAACAGTGAGTAATAGTCCATAAAACTAGCGAGAATCGGCCAAAACTGCCAGTGTTTATGACGGACATGTAAGCGCACCACAGGGTTCGTTAATCGTGGAAATCACTCCAGAACCACAAAACAGTGAGTAATAGTCCATGAAACGGGCCAGAATCGGCCAAAACTGCCTGTGTTGATGACCGACACATAAACGCACCCCAGGGTTCGTTAATCGTGGAAATCACTACGGGACCGCAAAACAGTTACTAATAGTCCATGAAACAGGCCAGAATCGGCCAAAACTGCCAGGGTTGATGACCAACATGTAAGCACACCTTGGGGTTCAGTAACTGTGGAAATCGCTTGGGAACTCAAAACGATGAGTAATAATCCAAGAAACGGGCCAGAATCGGCAAAAACTGTGAGTGTTGATGACCAACACATAAATGCACCCCAGGGTTCATTAATCATGGAAATCACTCCATGACCCAAAACAGTGAGTAATAGTCCATGCAATGGGCTAGAATCGTCAAAAACTGCCAGTGTTTATGACGGACATGTAAGCGCATCTTGGGGTTAAATAACTATGGAAATCGCTTCGGGACCTCAAAATAGTGAGTAATAATCCAATAAACGGGCCAGAATCGGCCAAAACTGTGAGTGTTGATGACCGACACGTAAATGCACCTAGGGTTCTTTCATCGTGGAAATCACTCTGGGACCGCAAAACAGTGAGTAATAGTCCATGAAACGGTCCAGAATCGGCCAAAACTGCCAGTGTTGATGACTGACATGTAAGCGCACCTTGGGGTTCAAAACGATTTGGAAATTGCTTCGGGACCTCAAAACAGTGAGTAGTAATCCAAGAAACGGGCCAGAATCGGCAAAACTGCAAGTGTTGATGACTGACACGTAAATGCACCTAGGGTTCGTTAATCGTGGAAATCACACCGGGACCGCGAAACAGTGAGTAATAGTCCATGAAACTTGCAGAATCGGCCAAAACTGCGAGTGTTGATGACCGACACGTAAACGCACCGCAGGGTTCGTTAATCGTGGAAATCACTCCGGGA
>NW_025229424.1:3935-6206 GCF_018294505.1 Triticum aestivum | reverse complement strand
GTAAACTCACCCCAGGGTTCATTAATCATGGAAATCACTCCGGGACCGCAAAACTGTGAGTAGTAGTCCATGAAACAGGCCAGAATCGGCCAAAACTGCCTGTGTTGATGACCGACACGTAAACGCACCCAGGGTTTGTTAATCATGGAAATCACTCCGGGACCGCAAAACAGTGAGAAGTAGTCCATGAAACGGGCCAGAATCGGCCAAAACTGCCTGTGTTGATGACCGACACGTAAACGCACCCAAGGTTCGTTAGTCAAGGAAATCACTCCGCGACCCCAAAACAGTGAGTAATAGTCCATGAAATGGGCCATAATCGGCCAAAACTGCCAATGTTGATGACCAACATATAAGTGCACCTTGGGGTTCAATATCTATGGAAATTACTTCAGGACCTCAAAACAGTGAGTAATAATCCAAGAAACGGGCCAGAATCAACCAAAACTGCGAGTGTTGATGACCGACACATAAACGCACCCCAGGGTTCGTTAATCGTGGAAATCACTCCGGGACCGAAAAACAGTGAGTAATAGTCCATGAAACGGGCCAGAATTGGCCAAAACTGCCAGTGTTGATGACTGACACGTAGACGCACCCAGGCTTCCTTAATCGTGGAAATCACTACGGGACCGCAAAACAGTTAGTAATAGTCCATGAAACGGGCCAGAATCGGCCAAAACTGCCAGTGTTGATAACCGACATGTAAGCACACCTTGGGGTTCTATAACTATGGAAATCGCCTCGGAACTCAAAACGGTGACTAATAATCCAAGAAACGGGCCAGAATCGGCCAAAACTGTGAGTGTTGATGACCGACACATAAATGCACCCCAGGGTTCATTAATCATGGAAATCACTCCATGACCCAAAACAATGAGTAATAGTCCATGAAATGGGCCAGAATCGTCCCAAACTGCCAGTGTTGATGACGGACATGTAAGCGCATCTTCGGGTTCAATAAGCATGGAAATCGCTTTGGGACCTCAAAACAGTGTGTAATAATCCAAAAAATGGGCCAGAATTGGCCAAAACTGTGAGTGTTGATGACCGACACGTAAACGCACCCAGGGTTCGTTAATCGTGGAAATCACTCTCGGACCGCGAAACAGTGAGTAATAGTCCATAAAACTAGCGAGAATCGGCCAAAACTGCCAGTGTTTATGACGGACATGTAAGCGCACCACAGGGTTCGTTAATCGTGGAAATCATTCCAGAACCACAAAACAGTGAGTAATAGTCCATGAAACGGGCCAGAATCGCCCAAAACTGCCTGTGTTGATGACCGACACATAAACGCACCCCAGGGTTCGTTAATCGTGGAAATCACTACGGGACCACAAAACAGTTACTAATAGTCCATGAAACAAGCCAGAATCGGCCAAAACTGCCAGGGTTGATGACCAACATGTAAGCACACCTTGGGGTTCAGTAACTGTGGAAATCGCTTGGGAACTCAAAACGATGAGTAATAATCTAAGAAACGGGCCAGAATCGGCCAAAACTGTGAGTGTTGATGACCAACACATAAATGCACCCCAGGGTTCATTAATCATGGAAATCACTCCATGACCCAAAACAGTGAGTAATAGTCCATGCAATGGGCTAGAATCGTCCAAAACTGCCAGTGTTTATGACGGACATGTAAGCGCATCTTGGGGTTCAATAACTATGGAAATCGCTTCGGGACTTCAAAATAGTGAGTAATAATCCAATAAACGGGCCAGAATCGGCCAAAACTTTGAGTGTTGATGACCGACACGTAAATGCACCTAGGGTTCTTTCGTCGTGGAAATCACTCTGGGACCGCAAAACAGTGAGTAATAGTCCATGAAACGGTCCAGAATCGGCCAAAACTGCCAGTGTTGATGACTGACATGTAAGCGCACCTTGGGGTTCAAAACGATTTGGAAATTGCTTCGGGACCTCAAAACAGTGAGTAGTAATCCAAGAAACGGGCCAGAATCGGCAAAACTGCAAGTGTTGATGACTGACACGTAAATGCACCTAGGGTTCGTTAATCGTGGAAATCACACCGGGACCGCGAAACAGTGAGTAATAGTCCATCAAACTTGCAGAATCGGCCAAAACTGCGAGTGTTGATGACCGACACGTAAACGCACCGCAGGGTTCGTTAATCGTGGAAATCACTCCGGGACCACAAAACAGTGAGTAATAGTCCATGAAACGGGCAAGAATCGGCGAAAACTGCCAGTGTTGATGACCGACACATAAACTCACCCCAGGGTTCGTTAATCATGGAAATCACTC
>NW_025229424.1:0-767 GCF_018294505.1 Triticum aestivum | reverse complement strand
GCGAGTGTTGATGACCGACACGTAAACGCACCCAGGGTTCGTTAATCGTGGAAATCACTCCGGAACCACAAAACAGTGAGTAATAGTCCATGAAACGGGCCAGAATCGGCCAAAACTGCCTGTGTTGATGACCGACACATAACGCACCCCAGGGTTCGTTAATCGTGGAAATCACTATGGGACCGCAAAACAGTTAGTAATAGTCCATGAAACAGGCCAGAATCGGCCAAAACTTCCAGGGTTGATGACCAACATGTAAGCACACCTTGGGGTTCAGTAACTGTGGAAATCACTTGGGAACTCAAAACGGTGAGTAATAATCCAAGAAACGGGCCAGAATCGGCCAAAACTGTGAGTGTTGATGACCAACACATAAATGCGCCCCAGGGTTCATTAATCATGGAAATCACTCCATGACCTAAAACAATGAGTAATAGTCCATGAAATGGGCTAGAATCGTCCAAAACTGCTAGTGTTTATGACGGACATGTAAGCGCATCTTGGGGTTCAATAACTATGGAAATCGCTTCGGGACCTCAAAATAGTGAGTAATAATCCAATAAACGGGCCAGAATCGGCCAAAACTGTGTGTGTTGATGACCGACACGTAAACGCACCTAGGGTTCTTTCATCGTGGAAATCACTCCGGGACCGCAAAACAGTGAGTAATAGTCCATGAAACGGTCCAGAATAGGCCAAAACTGCCAGTGTTGATGACTGACATGTAAGCGCACCTTGGGGTTCAAAACGATTTGGAAAATCGCTTC
>NW_025229423.1:22611-23168 GCF_018294505.1 Triticum aestivum | reverse complement strand
GAAATTGATGACGTCGCTTTGAATGCTGCATACTGAACACAAAAGAAGTCCGGAGTTCAAATAAGTTTAAAAAACATTGAAGTGCCCGTGTAACAGATGAGTTCTCATCCAAAACCCTGATACTCCGAAAGAGTTTGTCCAATTTGTACACGAAGTGCGTCCAGTTTTTGCCGTGACCCTCTCTACTCTTTCGCACATGCTATGTGGGTGAAATGATGATACCATGCCAAGTTTCAACATTTTCAGAATTCATTTTGTAGTGACATTCAATTTCACGGTCATTTAGCTCTCTAAACAATTAGGTAAATGACCGAAAAAACAAATGATGTTAGAACATGGTGGAAATTGATGACGTCGCTTTGAATGCTGCATACTGAACACAAAAGAAGTCCGGAGTTCAAGTAAATTTAAAAAGCATTGAAGTGCCCGTGTAACAGATGAGTTCTCGTCCAAAACCCTGATACTCCGAAAGAGTTTGTCCAATTTGTACGTGACGTGCGTCAAGTTTTTGCCGTGACCCTCTCTACTCTTTCGCACATGCTATGCGGGTGAAATGA
>NW_025229423.1:21851-22399 GCF_018294505.1 Triticum aestivum | reverse complement strand
TAAAAAACATTGAAGTGCCCGTTTAACAGATGAGTTCTCGTCCGAAACCCTGATACTCCGAAAGTGTTTGTCCAATTTGTACATGAAGTGCGTCATGTTTTTGCCGTGACCCTCTGTACTCTTTTGCACATGCTATGCGGGTGAAATGATGATACCATGCCAAGTTTCAACATTTTTAGAATTCATTTTGTAGTGATTTTCAATTTCACGGTCATTTAGCTCTCTAAACAATTAGGTAATTGACCGAAAAAAACAAATGATGTTAGAACATGTTGGAAATTGATGATGTCGCTTTGAATGCTGCATACTGAACACAAAAGAAGTCTGGAGTTCAAATAAGTTTAAAAAACATCGAAGTGCCCGTGTAACAGATGAGTTCTCGTCCAAAACCCAGTACTCCGAAAGAGTTTGTCCAGTTTGCACGTGACGTGCGTCCAGTTTTTGCCGTGACCCTCTCTACTCTTTCGCCCATGCTATGCGGGTGAAATGACGATACCATGCCAAGTTTCAACATTTTCAGAATTCATTTTGTAGTGATTTTCAATTTC
>NW_025229423.1:21037-21531 GCF_018294505.1 Triticum aestivum | reverse complement strand
TGTTGGAAATTGATGATGTCGCTTTGAATGCTGCATACTGAACACAAAAGAAGTCTGGAGTTCAAATAAGTTTAAAAAACATCGAAGTGCCCGTGTAACAGATGAGTTCTCATCCAAAACCCAGTACTCCGAAAGAGTTTGTCCAGTTTGTACGTAACGTGCGTCCAGTTTTTGCCGTGACCCTCTCTACTCTTTCGCACATGCTATGCGGGTGAAATGACGATACCATGCCAAGTTTCAACATTTTCAGAATTCATTTTGTAGTGATTTTCAATTTCACGGTCATTTAGCTCTCTAAACAATTAGGTAAATGACCGGAAAAAAACAAATGATGTTAGAACATGTTGGAAATTGATGACGTCGCTTTGAATGCTGCATAATGAACACAAAAGAAGTCCGGAGTTCAAATAAGTTTAAAAAACCTTGAAGTGCCCGTGTAACAGATGAGTTCTCGTCCGAAACCCTGTTACTCCAAAAGGGTTTGTCCAGTTTGT
>NW_025229423.1:15868-17629 GCF_018294505.1 Triticum aestivum | reverse complement strand
GGGTGAAATGATGATACCATGCCAAGTTTCAACATTTTCAGAATTCATTTTGTAGTGATTTTCAATTTCACGGTCATTTAGCTCTCTAAACAATTAGGTAAATGACCGAAAAACAACAAATGATGTTAGAACATGTTGGAAATTAATGACGTCGCTTTGAATGCTGCATACTGAACACAAAAGAAGTCTGGAGTTCAAATCAGTTTAAAAAACATTGAAGTGCCCGTGTAACAGATGAGTTCTCGTCCGAAACCCTGATACTTCGAAAGAGTTTGTCCAATTTGTACGTGACGTGCGTCAAGTTTTTTCCGTGACCCTCTCTACTCTTTTGCACATGCTATGCGGGTGAAATGATGATACCATGCCAAGTTTCAACATTTTCAGAATTCATTTTGTACTGATTTTCAATTTCACGGTCATTTAGCTCTCTAAACAATTAGGTAAATGACCGAAAAACAACAAATGATGTTAGAACATGTTCGAAATTGATGACATCACTTTGAATGCTGCATACTGAACACAAAAGAAGTCCGGAGTTCAAGTAAGTTTAAAAAACATTGAAGTGCCCGTTTAATAGATGAGTTCTCGTCCGAAACCCTGATACTCCGAAAGAGTTTGTCCAGTTTGTACACGAAGTGCGTCCAGTTTTTGCCGTGACCCTCTCTACTCTTTCGCACATGCTATGCGGGTGAAATGGTGATACCATGCCAAGTTTCAACATTTTCAGAATTCATTTTGTAGTGATTTTCAATTTCACGGTCATTTAGCTCTCTAAACAATTAGGTAAATGACGGAAAGACAACAAATGATGTCAGAACATGTTGGAAATTGATGACATCGCTTTGAATTCTGCATACTGAACACAAAAGAAGTCGGAGTTCAAATAAGTTTAAAAAACATCGAAGTGCCCGTGTAACAGATGAGTTCTCGTCCGAAACCGTGATACTCCGAAAGAGTTTCTCCAATTTGTACATGAAGTGCGTCCAGTTTTTGCCGTGGCCCTCTCTACTCTTTCGCACATGCTATGTGGGTGAAATGATGATACCATGCCAAGTTTCAACATTTTCAGAATTCATTTTGTAGTGATTTTCAATTTCACGGTCATTTAGCTCTCTAAACAATTAGGTAAATGACCGAAAAACAACAAATGATGTTAGAACATGTTGGAAATTAATGACGTCGCTTTGAATGCTGCATACTGAACACAAAAGAAGTCTGGAGTTCAAATCAGTTTAAAAAACATTGAAGTGCCCGTGTAACAGATGAGTTCTCGTCCGAAACCCTGATACTTCGAAAGAGTTTGTCCAATTTGTACGTGACGTGCGTCAAGTTTTTTCCGTGACCCTCTCTACTCTTTTGCACATGCTATGCGGGTGAAATGATGATACCATGCCAAGTTTCAACATTTTCAGAATTCATTTTGTACTGATTTTCAATTTCACGGTCATTTAGCTCTCTAAACAATTAGGTAAATGACCGAAAAACAACAAATGATGTTAGAACATGTTCGAAATTGATGACATCACTTTGAATGCTGCATACTGAACACAAAAGAAGTCCGGAGTTCAAGTAAGTTTAAAAAACATTGAAGTGCCCGTTTAATAGATGAGTTCTCGTCCGAAACCCTGATACTCCGAAAGAGTTTGTCCAGTTTGTACACGAAGTGCGTCCAGTTTTTGCCGTGACCCTCTCTACTCTTTCGCACATGCTATGCGGGTGAAATGGTGATACCATGCCAAGTTTCAACATTTTCAGAATTCA
>NW_025229423.1:12909-15858 GCF_018294505.1 Triticum aestivum | reverse complement strand
CGGAGTTCAAATAAGTTTAAAAAACATCGAAGTGCCCGTGTAACAGATGAGTTCTCGTCCGAAACCGTGATACTCCGAAAGAGTTTCTCCAATTTGTACATGAAGTGCGTCCAGTTTTTGCCGTGGCCCTCTCTACTCTTTCGCACATGCTATGTGGGTGAAATGATGATACCATGCCAAGTTTCAACATTTTCAGAATTCATTTTGTAGTGATTTTCAATTTCACGGTCATTTAGCTCTCTAAACAATTAGGTAAATGACCGAAAAAAAACAAATGATGTTAGAACATGTTCGAAATTTATGACATCGCTTTGAATGCTGCATACTGAACACAAAAGAAGTCCGGAGTTCAAATAAGTTTAAAAAACATTGAAGTGCCCGTGTAATAGATGAGTTCTCGTCCAAAACCCTGATACTCCGAAAGAGTTTGTCCAGTTTGTACGTGATGTGCGTCCAGTTTTTGCCGTGACCCTCTCTACTCTTTCGCACATGCTATGCGGGTGAAATGATGATACCATGCCAAGTTTCAACATTTTCAGAATTCATTTTGTAGTGATTTTCAATTTCACGGTCATTTAGCTCTCTAAACAATTAGGTAAATGACCGGAAAAAAACAAATAATGTTAGAACATGTTGGAAATTGATGACGTCCCTTTGAATGCTGCATACTGAACACAAAAGAAGTCCGGAGTTCAAATAAGTTTAAAAAACATCGAAGTGCCCGTGTAACAGATGAGTTCTCGTCCGAAACCGTGATACTCCGAAAGAGTTTCTCCAATTTGTACATGAAGTGCGTCCAGTTTTTGCCGTGGCCCTCTCTACTCTTTCGCACATGCTATGTGGGTGAAATGATGATACCATGCCAAGTTTCAACATTTTCAGAATTCATTTTGTAGTGATTTTCAATTTCACGGTCATTTAGCTCTCTAAACAATTAGGTAAATGACCGAAAAACAACAAATGATGTTAGAACATGTTGGAAATTAATGACGTCGCTTTGAATGCTGCATACTGAACACAAAAGAAGTCTGGAGTTCAAATCAGTTTAAAAAACATTGAAGTGCCCGTGTAACAGATGAGTTCTCGTCCGAAACCCTGATACTTCGAAAGAGTTTGTCCAATTTGTACGTGACGTGCGTCAAGTTTTTTCCGTGACCCTCTCTACTCTTTTGCACATGCTATGCGGGTGAAATGATGATACCATGCCAAGTTTCAACATTTTCAGAATTCATTTTGTACTGATTTTCAATTTCACGGTCATTTAGCTCTCTAAACAATTAGGTAAATGACCGAAAAACAACAAATGATGTTAGAACATGTTCGAAATTGATGACATCACTTTGAATGCTGCATACTGAACACAAAAGAAGTCCGGAGTTCAAGTAAGTTTAAAAAACATTGAAGTGCCCGTTTAATAGATGAGTTCTCGTCCGAAACCCTGATACTCCGAAAGAGTTTGTCCAGTTTGTACACGAAGTGCGTCCAGTTTTTGCCGTGACCCTCTCTACTCTTTCGCACATGCTATGCGGGTGAAATGGTGATACCATGCCAAGTTTCAACATTTTCAGAATTCATTTTGTAGTGATTTTCAATTTCACGGTCATTTAGCTCTCTAAACAATTAGGTAAATGACGGAAAGACAACAAATGATGTCAGAACATGTTGGAAATTGATGACATCGCTTTGAATTCTGCATACAGAACACAAAAGAAGTCGGAGTTCAAATAAGTTTAAAAAACATCGAAGTGCCCGTGTAACAGATGAGTTCTCGTCCGAAACCCTGATACTCCGAAAGAGTTTGTCCAGTTTGTACACGAAGTGCGTCCAATTTTTGCCGTGACCCTCTCTACTCTTTCGCACATGCTATGCAGGTGAAATGATGATACCATGCCAAGTTTCAACATTTTCAGAATTCATTTTGTAGTGATTTTCAATTTCACGGTCATTTAGCTCTCTAAACAATTAGGTAAATGACCGAAAAACAACAAATGATGTTTGAACATGTTGGAAATTGTTGATGTCGCTTTGAATCCTGCATACTGAACACAAAAGAATTCCGGAGTTCAAATAAGTTTAAAAAACATTGAAGTGCCCGTGTAACAGATGAGTTCTCATCCAAAACCCTGATACTCCAAAAGAGTTTGTCCAGTTTGTACGTGACGTGCGTCCAGTTTTTGCCGTGACCCTCTCTACTCTTTCGCACATGCTATGCGGGTGAAATGATGATACCATGCCAAGTTTCAACATTTTCAGAATTCATTTTGTAGTGATTTTCAATTTCACGGTCATTTAGCTCTCTAAACAATTAGGTAAATGACCGGAAAAAAACAAATGATGTTAGAACATGTTGGAAATTGATGACGTCCCTTTGAATGCTGCATACTGAAGACAAAAGAAGTCCGGAGTTCAAATCAGTTTAAAAAACATTGAAGTGCCCGTGTAACAGATGAGTTCTCGTCCGAAACCGTGATACTCCGAAAGAGTTTCTCCAATTTGTACATGAAGTGCGTCCAGTTTTTGCCGTGACCCTCTCTACTCTTTCGCACATGCTATGCGGGTGAAATGATGATACCATGCCAAGTTTCAACATTTTCAGAATTCATTTTGTAGTGATTTTCAATTTCACGGTCATTTAGCTCTCTAAACAATTAGGTAAATGACCGAAAAACAACAAATGATGTTAGAACATGTTGGAAATTAATGACGTCGCTTTGAATGCTGCATACTGAACACAAAAGAAGTCTGGAGTTCAAATCAGTTTAAAAAACATTGAAGTGCCCGTGTAACAGATGAGTTCTCGTCCGAAACCCTGATACTTCGAAAGAGTTTGTCCAATTTGTACGTGACGTGCGTCAAGTTTTTCTGTGACCCTCTCTACTCTTTTGCACATGCTATGCGGGTGAAATGATGATACCATGCCAAGTTTCAACATTTTCAGAATTCATTTTG
>NW_025229423.1:8535-9765 GCF_018294505.1 Triticum aestivum | reverse complement strand
TTTCAATTTCACGGTCATTTAGCTCTCTAAACAATTAGGTAAATGACCGGAAAAAAACAAATGATGTTAGAACATGTTGGAAATTGATGATGTCCCTTTGAATGCTGCATACTGAACACAAAAGAAGTCCGGAGTTCAAATCAGTTTAAAAAACATTGAAGTGCCCGTGTAACAGATGAGTTCAAGTCCGAAACCCTGATACTCCGAAAGAGTTTCTACAATTTGTACATGAAGTGCGTCCAGTTTTTGCCATGACCCTCTCTACTCTTTCGCACATGCTATGCGGGTGAAATGATGATACCATGCCAAGTTTCAACATTTTCAGAATTCATTTTGTAGTGATTTTCAATTTCACGGTCATTTAGCTCTCCAAACAATTAGGTAAATGACCGAAAAACAACAAATGATGTTAGAACATGTTGGAAATTA
Organism: Triticum aestivum; assembly: GCF_018294505.1. Lineage (NCBI taxonomy): Eukaryota > Viridiplantae > Streptophyta > Magnoliopsida > Poales > Poaceae > Triticum > Triticum aestivum. The sequence continues at coordinate 9,336 of NW_025229423.1, read as the reverse complement.
ATGACGTCGCTTTGAATGCTGCATACTGAACACAAAAGAAGTCTGGAGTTCAAATCAGTTTAAAAAACATTGAAGTGCTCGTGTAACAGATGAGTTCTCGTCCGAAACCCTGATACTTCGAAAGAGTTTGTCCAATTTGTACGTGACGTGCGTCAAGTTTTTTCCGTGACCCTCTCTACTCTTTTGCACATGCTATGCGGGTGAAATGATGATACCATGCCAAGTTTCAACATTTTCAGAATTCATTTTGTAGTGATTTTCAATTTCACGGTCATTTAGCTCTCTAAACAATTAGGTAAATGACCGAAAAACAACAAATGATGTTAGAACATGTTCGAAATTGATGACATCACTTTGAATGCTGCATACTGAACACAAAAGAAGTCCGGAGTTCAAATAAGTTTAAAAAACATTGAAGTGCCCGTTTAATAGATGAGTTCTCGTCCGAAACCCTGATACTCCGAAAGAGTTTGTCCAGTTTGTACACGAAGTGCGTCCAGTTTTTGCCGTGACCCTCTATACTCTTTCGCACATGCTATGCGGGTGAAATGGTGATACCATGCCAAGTTTCAACATTTTCAGAATTCATTTTGTAGTGATTTTCAATTTCACGGTCATTTAGCTCTCTAAACAATTAGGTAAATGACGGAAAGACAACAAATGATGTCAGAACATGTTGGAAATTGATGACATCGCTTTGAATTCTGCATACTGAACACAAAAGAAGTCTGAGTTCAAATAAGTTTAAAAAACATCGAAGTGCCCGTGTAACAGATGAGTTCTCGTCCGAAACCCTGATAC
>NW_025229423.1:7456-8029 GCF_018294505.1 Triticum aestivum | reverse complement strand
CCGAAAGAGTTTGTCCAGTTTGTACACGAAGTGCGTCCAATTTTTGCCGTGACCCTCTCTACTCTTTCGCACATGCTATGCAGGTGAAATGATGATACCATGCCAAGTTTCAACATTTTCAGAATTCATTTTGTAGTGATTTTCAATTTCACGGTCATTTAGCTCTCTAAACAATTAGGTAAATGACCGAAAAACAACAAATGATGTTTGAACATGTTGGAAATTGTTGATGTCGCTTTGAATGCTGCATACTGAACACAAAAGAATTCCGGAGTTCAAATAAGTTTAAAAAACATTGAAGTGCCCGTGTAACAGATGAGTTCTCATCCAAAACCCTGATACTCCGAAAGAGTTTGTCCAATTTGTACATGAAGTGCGTCAAGTTTTTGCCGTGACCCTCTGTACTCTTTCGCACATGCTATGCGGGTGAAATGATGATACCATGCCAAGTTTCAACATTTTCAGAATTCATTTTGTAGTGATTTTCAATTTCACGGTCATTTAGCTCTCTAAACAATTAGGTAAATGACCGGAAAAAAACAAATGATGTTAGAACATGTTGGAAATTGATGA
>NW_025229423.1:6912-7166 GCF_018294505.1 Triticum aestivum | reverse complement strand
GGGTGAAATGATGATACCATGCCAAGTTTCAACATTTTCAGAATTCATTTTGTAGTGATTTTCAATTTCACGGTCATTTAGCTCTCTAAACAATTAGGTAAATGACCGAAAAACAACAAATGATGTTAGAACATGTTGGAAATTGATGACGTCGCTTTGAATGCTGCATACTGAACACAAAAGAAGTCTGGAGTTCAAATCAGTTTAAAAAACATTGAAGTGCCCGTGTAATAGATGAGTTCTCGTCCGAAACC
>NW_025229423.1:4447-4960 GCF_018294505.1 Triticum aestivum | reverse complement strand
TCAACATTTTCAGAATTCATTTTGTAGTGATTTTCAATTTCACGGTCATTTAGCTCTCTAAACAATTAGGTAAATGACCGGAAAAAAACAAATGATGTTAGAACATGTTGGAAATTGATGACGTTGCTTTGAATGCTGCGTACTGAACACAAAAGAAGTCCGGAGTTCAAATAAGTTTAAAAAACATTGAAGTGCCCGTGTAACAGATGAGTTCTCGTCCGAAACCCTGATACTTCGAAAGAGTTTGTCCAATTTGTACGTGACGTGCGTCAAGTTTTTTCCGTGACCCTCTATACTCTTTTGCACATGCTATGCGGGTGAAATGATGATACCATGCCAAGTTTCAACATTTTCAGAATTCATTTTGTAGTGATTTTCAATTTCACGGTCATTTAGCTCTCTAAACAATTAGGTAAATGACCGAAAAACAACAAATGATGTTAGAACATGTTCGAAATTGATGACATCACTTTGAATGCTGCATACTGAACACAAAAGAAGTCCGGAGTTCAA
>NW_025229423.1:1045-2284 GCF_018294505.1 Triticum aestivum | reverse complement strand
CGTGTTGGGCTATGTGGTGCACCCCTGCAGGGAAGTTAATCTATTCGAATAGCCGTGATCTTCGGTAACAGGACGACTTGGAGTTGTACCTTGACCTTATGACAACTAGAACCGGATACTTAATAAAACACACCCTTCCAAGTGCCAGATACAACCCGGTGATCGCTCTCTAACAGGGTGACGAGGGGAGGATCGCCGGGTAGGATTATGCTATGCGATGCTACTTGGAGATGCTACTTGGAGGACTACAATCTACTCTCTTCTATATGCTGCAAGACGAAGGTGACCAGAAGCGTAGTCTTCGACAGGATTAGTTATCCCCCTCTTATTCTGGCATTCTGCAGTTCAGTCCACTGATATGGCCTCCTTACACATATACCCATGCATATGTAGTGTAGTTCCTTGCTTGCGAGTACTTTGGATGAGTACTCACGGTTGCTTTCTCCCCCCTTTTTCCCCCTTTCCTTTCTTTCTGGTTGTCGCAACCAGATGCTGGAGTCCAGAAGCCAGACGCCACCGTCGACGACGACCCCTACTACACCGGAGGTGCCTACTACTATGTGCAGCCCGCTGACGACGACCTGGAGTAGTTTAGGAGGATCCCAGGCAGGAGGCCTGCGCCTCTTTCGATCTGTATCCCAGTTTGTGCTAGCCTTCTTGAGGCAAACTTGATTAACTTATGTCTGTACTCAGATATTGTTGCTTCCGCTGACTTGTCTATGATCGAGCACTTGTATTCGAGCCCACGAGGCCCCTGGCTTGTATTATGATGCTTGTATGACTTATTTTATTTGTAGAGTTGTGTTGTGATATCTTCCCGTGAGTCCCTGATCTTGATCGTACACATTTGCGTGCATGATTAGTGTACGATTGAATCGGGGGCGTCGCACATGCCAAGTTTCAACATTTTCAGAATTCATTTTGTAGTGATTTTCAATTTCACGGTCATTTAGCTCTCTAAACAATTAGGTAAATGACCGAAAAACAAATGATGTTAGAACATGTTGGAAATTGATGACGTCGCGTTGAATGCTGCATACTGAACACAAAAGAAGTCCGGAGTTCAAATAAGTTTAAAAAATATTGAAGTGCCCGTGTAACAGATGAGTTCTCGTCCGAAACCTTGATACTCCGAAAGAGTTTGTCCAATTTGTACATGAAGTGCGTCCAGTTTTTGCCGTGACCCTCTCTACTCTTTCGCAGATGCTATGCGGGTGAAATCATGATACCATGCCAAGT
>NW_025229423.1:0-637 GCF_018294505.1 Triticum aestivum | reverse complement strand
TTTTGCCGTGACCCTCTCTACTCTTTCGCACATGCTATGCGGGTGAAATGATGATACCATGCCAAGTTTCAACATTTTCAGAATTCATTTTGTAGTGATTTTCAATTTCACGGTCATTTAGCTCTCTAAACAATTAGGTAAATGACCGGAAAAAAACAAATGATGTTAGAACATGTTGGAAATTGATGACGTCGCTTTGAATGCTGCATACTGAACACAAAAGAAGTCCGGAGTTCAAATCAGTTTAAAAAACATTGAAGTGCCCCTGTAACAGATGAGTTCTCGTCCGAAACCGTGATACTCCGAAAGAGTTTGTCCAGTTTGTACGTGACGTGCATCCAGTTTTTGCCGTGACCCTCTCTACTCTTTCGCACATGCTATGCGGGTGAAATGATGATACCATGCCAAGTTTCAACATTTTCAGAATTCATTTTGTAGTGATTTTCAATTTCACGGTCATTTAGCTCTCTAAACAATTAGGTAAATGACCGAAAAACAACAAATGATGTTAGAACATGTTGGAAATTGATGACGTCGCTTTGAATGCTGCATACTGAACACAAAAGAAGTCTGGAGTTCAAATCAGTTTAAAAAACATTGAAGTGCCCGTGTAATAGATGAGTTCTCGTCCGAAACC
>NW_025229422.1:22454-23172 GCF_018294505.1 Triticum aestivum | reverse complement strand
AAAACATTGAAGTGCCCGTGTAACAGATGAGTTCTCGTCCGAAACCCTAATACTCCGAAAGAGATTGTCCAGTTTGTACACGAGGTGCATCCAGTTTTCGCCGTGACCATCTCTACCCTTTTGCACATGCTATGCGGGTGAAATGATGATACCATGCCAAGTTCCAACATTTTCAGAGTTCATTTTGTAAAGATTTTCAATTTCACCGTCATTTAGCTCTCTAAACAAATCGGTAAATGACTGAAAAACAGCAAATGATGTCAGAACGTGTTGGAAATTGATGACATCGCTTTGAATGATGCATACTGAACGCAAAAATAGGCTGGAGTTCAAAAAAGTTTGAAAAACATTGAAGTGCCCGTGTAACACATGAGTTCTCGTCCGAAACACTGATCCTCCGAAAGAGATTGTCCAGTTTGTACACGAGGTGCGTCCAGTTTTCGCCGTGACCCTCTCTACTCTTTTGCACATGCTATGCGGGTGAAATTATGATACCATGCCAAGTTCCAATATTTTCAGAGTTCATTTTGTAGTGATTTTCGATTTCACCGTCATTTAGCTCTCTAAACAAATCGGTAAATGACTGAAAAATAGCAAATGATGTCAGAACGTGTTGGAAATTGATGACGTCGCTTTGCATGATGAATACTGAACGCAAAAATAGGCTGGAGTTCAATTTTTTTTTTAAACATTGAAGTGCCCGTGTAACAGATGAGTT
>NW_025229422.1:21655-22444 GCF_018294505.1 Triticum aestivum | reverse complement strand
GTAAATGACTGAAAAACAGCAAATGATGTCAGAACGTGTTGGAAATTGATGACGTCGCTTTGAATGATGCATACTGAACGCAAAAATAGGCTGGAGTTCAAAAAAGTTTGAAAAACATTGAAGTGCCCGTGTAACACATGAGTTCTCGTCCGAAACACTGATACTCCGAAAGAGATTGTCCAATTTGTACATGAGGTGCGTCCAGTTTTCGCCGTGACCCTCTCTACACTTTTGCACATGCTATGTGGGTGAAATTATGATACCATGCCAAGTTCCAACATTTTCACAGTTCATTTTGTAGTGATTTTCGATTTCACCGTCATTTAGCTCTCTAAACAAATCGGTAAATGACTGAAAAATAGCAAATGATGTCAGAACGTGTTGGAAATTGATGACGTCGCTTTGAATGATGAATAATGAACGCAAAAATAGGCTGGAGTTCAATTTTTTTTAAAAACATTGAAGTGCCCGTGTAACAGATGAGTTCTCGTCCGAAACCCTGATACTCCGAAAGAGATTGTCCAGTTTGTACACGAGGTGCATCCAGTTTTCGCCGTGACAATCTCTACTCTTTTGCACATGCTATGCGGGTGAAATGATGATACAATGCCAAGTTCCCACATTTTCAGAGTTCATTTTGTACTGATTTTCAGTTTCACCGTCATTTAGCTCTCTAAACAAATCGGTAAATGACTGAAAAACAGCAAATGTTGTCAGAACATGTTGGAAATTGATGACGTCGCTTTGAATGATGCATACTGAACGCAAAAATAGGCTGGAGTTCAAAAA
>NW_025229422.1:21125-21645 GCF_018294505.1 Triticum aestivum | reverse complement strand
AAATAGCAAATGATGTCAGAACGTGTTGGAAATTGATGACGTCGCTTTGCATGATGAATACTGAACGCAAAAATAGGCTGGAGTTCAATTTTTTTTTTAAACATTGAAGTGCCCGTGTAACAGATGAGTTCTCGTCCGAAACCCTGATACTCCGAAAGAGATTGTCCAGTTTGTACACGAGGTGCATCCAGTTTTCGCCGTGACCATCTCTACTCTTTTGCACATGCTATGCGGGTGAAATTATGATACCATACCAAGTTCCAACAATTTCAGAGTTCATTTTGTAGTGATTTTCAATTTCACCGTCATTTAGCTCTCTAAACAAATCGGTAAATGACTGAAAAACAGCAAATGATGTCAGAACGTGTTGGAAATTGATGACGTCGCTTTGAATGATGCATACTGAACGCAAAAATAGGCTGGAGTTCAAAAAAGTTTGAAAAACATTGAAGTGCCCGTGTAACACATGAGTTCTCGTCCGAAACACTGATACTCCGAAAGAGATTGTCCAATTTGTACA
>NW_025229422.1:16226-18242 GCF_018294505.1 Triticum aestivum | reverse complement strand
GTGTAACAGATGAGTTCTCGTCCGAAACCCTGATACTCCGAAAGAGATCGTCCAGTTTGTACACGAGGTGCGTCCCGTTTTCGCCGTGACCCTCTCTACTCTTTTGCACATGCTATGCGGGTGAAATGATGATACCATGCCAAGTTCCAACATTTTCAGAGTTCATTTTGTAGTGATTTTCAATTTCACCGTCATCTAGCTCTCTAAACAAATCGGTAAATGAATGAAAAACAACAAATGATGTCAGAACGTATTGGAAATTGATGACGTCGCTTTGAATGATGCATACTGAACGCAAAAATAGGCTGGAGTTCAAAAAAGTTTAAAAAACATTGAAGTCCTCGTGTAATAGATGAGTTCTCGTCCGAAACCCTGATATTCCGAAAGAGATTGTCCAGTTTGGACACGAGGTGCGTCCAGTTTTCGCCGTGACCCTCTCTTCTCTTTTGCACATGCTATGCGGGTGAAATGATGATACCATGCCACGTTCCAACATTTTCAGAGTTCATTTTGTAGTGATTTTCAATTTCACCGTCATTTAGCTCTCTAAAGAAATCGGTAAATGACAGAAAAATAGCAAATGATGTCAAAACATGTTGGAAATTGATGACGTCGCTTTGAATGATGCATACTGAATGCAAAAATAGGCTGGTGTTCAAATTTTTTTTAAAACATTGAAGTGCCCGTGTAACAGATGAGTTCTCGTCCGAAACCCTGATACTCCGAAAGAGATTGTCCAATTTGTACACGAGGTGCATCCGGTTATCGCCGTGATCATCTCTACTCTTTTGCACATGCTATGCGGGTGAAATGATGATACCATGCCAAGTTCCAACATTTTCAGAGTTCATTTTGTAGTGATTTTCAATTTCACCGTCATTTAGCTCTCTAAAGAAATCGGTAAATGACTGAAATACCGCTAATGATGTCAGAACGTGTTGGAAATTGGTGACGTCGCTTTGAATGATGCATACTGAATGCAAAAATAGGCTGGAGTTCAAAAAAGTTTAAAAAACATTGAAGTGCCCGTGTAACACATGAGTTCTCGTCCGGAACCCTGATATTCCGAAAGAGATTGTCCAGTTTGTACACGAGGTGCGTCCAGTTTTCGCCGTGACCCTCTCTACTCTTTTGCACAAGCTATGGGGGTGAAATCATGATACCATGCCAAGTTCCAATGTTTCCAGAGTTCATTTTGTAGTGATTTTCAATTTCACCGTCATTTAGCTCTCTAAACAAATCGGTAAATGACTGAAAAACAGCAAATGACGTCAGAACGCGTTGGAAATTGATGACGTCGCTTTGAATGATGCATACTGAACGCAAAAATATGCTGGAGTTCAAAAATTTTGAAAAAACATTGAAGTGCCTGTGTAACAGATGAGTTCTCGTCCGAAACCCTGATACTCCGAAAGAGATTGTCCAGTTTGTACACGAGGTGCGTCCAGTTTTCGCCGTGGCCCTCTCTACTCTTTTGCACATGCTATGGGGGTGAAATGATGATACCATGCCAAGTTCCAACATTTCCAGAGTTCATTTTGTAGTGATTTTCAATTTCACCGTCATTTAGCTCTCTAAACAAATCGGTAAATGACTGAAAAACAGCAAATGATGTCAGAACGTGTTGGAAATTGATGAGATCACTTTGAATGATGCATACTGAACACAAAAATAGGCTGGAGTTCAAAAAAGTTTAAAAAACATTGAAGTGCCCGTGTAACAGATGAGTTCTCGTCTGAAACCCTGATACTCCAAAAGAGATTGTCCAGTTTGTACACGAGGTGCGTCTAGTTTTCGCCGTGACCCTATCTACTCTTTTGCACATGCTATGCGCGGCTGAAGTTATGATACCATGCCAAGTTCCAACATTTTCAGAGTTCAATGTGATTTTCAATTTCACCATCATTTAGCTCTCTAAACAAATCGGTAAATGACTAAAAAATAGCAAATGATGTCAGAACGTGTTGGAAATTGATGACGTTGCTTTGAATGATGCATACTGAACGCAAAAATAGG
>NW_025229422.1:9510-10963 GCF_018294505.1 Triticum aestivum | reverse complement strand
GGGTGAAATGATGATACCATGCCAAGTTCCAACATTTTCAGAGTTCATTTTGTAGTGATTTTCAATTTCACCGTCATTTAGCTCTCTAAACAAATCGGTAAATGACTGAAAAATAGCAAATGATGTCAGAACGTGTTGGAAATTGATGACGTCGCTTTGAATGATGCATACTGAACGCAAAAATAGGCTGGAGTTCAAAAAAGTTTAAAAAACATTGAAGTGCCCGTGTAACAGATGAGTTCTCGTCCGAAACCCTGATATTCCGAAAGAGATTGTCCAGTTTGTACACGAGGTGCATCCAGTTTTCGCCGTGACCATCTCTACTCTTTTGCACATGCTATGGGGTGAAATGATGATACCATGCCAAGTTCCAACATTTTCAGTGTTCATTTTGTAGTGATTTTCAATTTCACCGTCATTTAGCTCTCTAAACAAATCGGTAAACGACTGAAAAAAAGCAAATGATGTCAGAACGTGTTGGAAATTGATGATGTCGCTTTGAATGATGCATACTGAACGCAAAAATAGGCTGTAGTTCAAAAAAGTTGAAAAAACATTGAAGTGCCCGTGTAACAGATGAGTTCTCGTCCGAAACTCTGATACTCCGAAAGAGATTGTCCAGTTTGTACACGAGGTGCCTCCAGTTTTCGCCGTGACCCTCTCTACTCTTTTGCACATGCTATGCGGGTGAAATTATGCTACCATGCCAAGTTCCAACATTTTCAGAGTTCATTTTGTAGTGATTTTCAATTTCACCGTCATTTAGCACTCTAAACAAATCGTAAATGACTGAAAAATTGCAAATGATGTCAGAACGTGTTGGAAATTGATGACGTCGCTTTGAATGATGCATAATGAACGCAAAAATAGGCTGGAGTTCAAAAAAGTTTAAAAAACATTGAAGTGCCCATGTAAGAGATGAGTTCTCGTCCGAAACCCTGATACTCCGAAAGAGATTGTCCAGTTTGTACAGGAGGTGCGTCCAGTTTTCGCCGTCACCCTCTCTACTCTTTTGCACATGGTGTGCGGGTTAAATTATGATACCATGCCAAGTTCCAACATTTTCAGAGTTCATTTTGTAGTGATTTTTAATTTCACCATCATTTAGCTCTCTAAACAAATCGGTAAATGACTGAAAAATAGCAAATGATGTCAGAACGTGTTGGAAATTGATGACGTCGCTTTCAATGATGCATACTGAACGCAAAAATAGGCTGGAGTTCAAAAATGTTTGAAAAACATTGAAGTGCCCGCGTAACACATGAGTTCTCGTCCGAAACCCTGATACTCCGAAAGAGATTGTCCAGTTTGTACACGAGGTGCGTCCAGTTTTCGCCATGACCCTCTCTACTCTTTTGCACATGCTATGCGGGTGAAATGATGATACCATGCCAAGTTCCAACATTTTCAGAGTTCATTTTGTAGTGATTTTCAATTTCACCGTCATTTAGCT
>NW_025229422.1:1739-5637 GCF_018294505.1 Triticum aestivum | reverse complement strand
TGCTATTTTTTCTTTTCTGCTTTATCTATTTTCTTCTATTCATTTATTTTTATATACCATGCCAAGTTGATGGTTGAAAGTTGATGGTGTGGCTTTGAATGGTGCATACTGAATGCACAAAAAGTCTGGAGTTATAATAAGTTTAAAAAAATGAAGTGCCGGTGTAACAGATGAGTTCTCGTCCGAAACTCTGATACTCCGAAAGAGATTGTCCAGTTTGTAAACGAAGTGCGTACAGTTTTTTCCGTGACCCTCTCTACTCGTTCGCACATGCTATGCGGGTGAAATGATGATACCATACCAAATTTCAACATTTTCATAGTTCATTTTGTAGTGATTTTCAATTTCACGGTCATTTAGCTCTCTAAACAATTAGGTAAATGACTGAAAAACAGCAAATGATGTCAGAACATGTTGGAAATTGATGGCGTGGCTTTGAATGGTGCATACTGAATGCAAAAGAAGTCCGGAGTTTAAATAAGTTTTAAAAACATTGAAGTGCCGGTGTAACAGATGAGTTCTCGTCCGAAACCCTGATACTCCAAAAGAGATTGTCCAGTTTGTACACGAAGTGCGTCCATTTTTTGTCGTGACCCGCTCTACTCTTTCACACATGCTATGTGGGTGAAATGATGCTACCATGCCAAGTTTCAACATTTTCACAATTCATTTTGTAGTGATTTTCAATTTCACGGTCATTTAGCTCTCTTAACAATTAGGTAAATGACTCAAAAACAACAAATGATGTTAGAACATGTTGGAAATTGATGACGTCACTTTAAATGCTGCATAAAGAACGCAAAAGAAGTCCGGAGTTCAAATAATTTTAAAAAACATTGAAGTGCCCGTGTAACAGATGAATTCTCGTCCGTAACTCTGATACTCCGAAAGAGATTGTCCAGTTTGTACACGAAGTGCGTCCAGTTTTTGCCGTGACCCTCTCTACTCTTTCACACATGTTACTCTTTCGCACATGCTATGCGGGTGAAATGATGATACCATGCTAAATTTCAACATTTTCACAGTTCATTTTGTAGTGATTTTCAATTTCACGGTCATTAAGCTCTTTAAACAATTCGGTAAATGACTGAAAAACAGCAAATGATGTCATAACATGTTGGAAATTGACGACGTCGCTTTGAATGCTGCATACTGAACACAAGAAGTCCGGAGTTCAAATAAGTTATTAAAAATAAAAAAGAGGTGCAATGCTGGTTAATTTACTTTAAGCCTTTCGGAATAGTGTAGACTGCACTGCACATAGCTCAATGCAATCTATGCTATTCCAAAAGGCTTGAAGCTAATCAACGTGCAGGTGAGCATTGCGCCTCTTCGTCATTGTTTCTGCAGTCACGGCTTATAAACCGCTCATACTGCCTCTCTCTTGGCGAGGTGGGACTAAAAATCAGCTTACTAAGAAACTCTAGTACCGGTTCATGCCGTGAACCGGTACTAAAGGTCTTCGTGGGGGCCCCAGCGTGACCACAGCCGCACTGGCCTCATTAGTACCGGTTCGTGGTATGAACCGGTACTAAAGGTTTCCCACGAACTGGTACTAATGATGTCCGCCCGCCTAGCCATTGGAACCGGCACTAATGGTCACATTAGTGCCGGCTCAAATTCAAACCGGCACTAATGTGCTTCACATTTGACCCTTTTTCTACTAGTGTAACTGCTACTGCAAATCGTATCAACTGCAGCAAGCCTCCAATGCGGTCATATAATCTCTGCACCTATCATATATTGATCCATAATGTCTCATCAAGAAAAACTTACTTTTGTTTATCAGATTATATGGGGAGAAGATGAGAGCCAACTAGGTGGTCTGCATCGCATAAAGTTTCACCTGGCAGTGAGAGTGTGTTAACTACATTTCCATCAATCATGGAATCCATATTTTCTAGGTTCATTTCTAACAATATATGCATGATCTTTCTTTTGAAGTTCAAGGGTTCAGATTTATGGATGCTACGTATACAAGATATGATAATATATTTTTAGCTATGATATTAGAGTGCCCTTTTTCGATTTCCATATTTAAAGTGGCGAGCTATGTACGTTTATAATGATTCAAATACTGTCGGCTAAACATGACAGTTGTGCCTTCAGACAGTACTCTAAACTAGGAAACGTAAGAAAAATATATGAGCTAACTTAATCACTGACATACTATTTGTAGCTAAATTGAAAATATGATGTGTACTCTTTATCAAGAATTTTAAATTATTTTAACCACCTGCAATTCCAGTATGGTCGCATCGTTGATCACATTGCAACTGCTCCTGCTATTGCAGGTTTAACTTGAATTTTGGTTTATGTAGCCAAATTGACTGACCTCTCCATAGGTTTCTACCTCTCTGTATTCCTCTTCGTGTTGCCATGTAATTACATCAATTTTTTTGGGGGAAATCAATGTATAGATCCATTGTTTCTCTGTACATTGAACATGCACTAGTAGAAAAAGGGTCTTCTGTCCCGGTTTTTGAACCGGGACTAAAGGGTCGTTACTAATGCCCTGGCCCTTTAGTCCCGGTTCAAATAGGAACCGGGACAGATGGGCCTCCACGTGGCCGGTGCGCCGAGCGCAGGCAGGAGGGCCTTTGGTCCCGGTTGGTGGCACCAACCGGGACCAATAGGCATCCACACGTCAGCATTTCAGGGGCTGAGGTTTTTGTTTTTGTTTTTGCCTTTGGTCCCGGTTGGTGGCACCAACCGGGACCAATAGGCATCCACGCGTCAGCATTTCAGGGGCTGAGGTTTCTGTTTTTTTAAAGAGGGTGTTGGGTGTTTTGGGAAGTTAATTTAGGTGTTTCATATATTGTGTTAGCTGCAGGATTTAAAGATAAAGATAAAAGACTGCAATGATGTCTATTCATTGTGGGGTCTTCATGCTAACTGAAAAACTTTTGTGTGTTTCAAGCCATTCGAACTGAAGAAAACTCTGAAGTAGAGCATCGAAATTTGGATTTCAACTTGCATCGCCATTGCAGTAGGTAGAATGCTCACGGCGCAAAATTGTAGCCCTGCTAGTTATGTTGCGGAATGTGGCCGATATCTCCGTTTAAAGCTTTGGCATTTATAAGAGCGCCATTACAAGGCTTCCCTCTCTCTAATGTAGCGTGAGGTTGACATGCTTAGCTTTCCTATATAAACCAGAAAATGCTTCACAAACTGGTAGAAACTTTATGCAAAATGCAAACTACTCGCAACAAAAAACAGCGCCCTATAATTAGAGCCTGTTAATGAATCCTGATATGCAGCATTGGTTGTACAAGGATGGTTAGGCAGGTGCTACAAAAATACGAACTTCTCCTTGGCCATGTAGTTCCTGTAGTGTAGCGCCAAGGAAACTCTAGAGCTAGGTCTAGCAAGCAATGTGCACGATGCGCACCTCTGTTTTTTTTTTCAAAAAAGGGTCATCCGGTGCCTTTACATCAGAACGATGCATACAACCACCTTTATTACCAAGCAAAAAAGTACGACGACAGTCTTAAAGTCTCAATAAAGTACAAAAAATGCTCACAAAGAGCAAAAGAACAAAAATCAAACCACAACCGGCTAGCAGGATAAAGATAGGGAAACTAATTGCTATTCTATTACATGACCGCCATCCAAACCGGTTGAAAATATCCCGTGCTACCATCTCCCATCGGATAGATCCAGTAATCAAACGCTCCCTGGCCTCCGTCGGAGTGAGTAGCGATCACATACGGATCAACGCCATATCTCGGAAGATAACCTGCAAAAAATGAGTGTTTGTTGTTCTGTTAAAGACCAAATCATTTCTGCAATTCCAGATAGCCCATAGTAAAGCACATACTCCTACGCGAACGTGTCTCGCTGTTTGGAGCTCAACCCCATCAAGCCATGTCCCAAATAACGTGTTGATATTATTCGG
>NW_025229422.1:1289-1533 GCF_018294505.1 Triticum aestivum | reverse complement strand
TTCACCGTCATTTAGCTCTCTAAACAAATCGGTAAATGACTGAAAAACAGCAAATGATGTCAGAACGTGTTGGAAATTGATGACGTCGCTTTGAATGATGCATACTGAACGCAAAAATAGGCTGGAGTTCAAAAAAGTTGAAAAAACATTGAAGTGCCCGTGTAACAGATGAGTTCTCGTCCGAAACTCTGATACTCCGAAAGAGATTGTCCAGTTTGTACACGAGGTGCCTCCAGTTTTCGCC
>NW_025229422.1:0-591 GCF_018294505.1 Triticum aestivum | reverse complement strand
AGTGATTTTCAATTTCACCGTCATTTAGCTCTCTAAACAAATCGGTAAATGACTGAAAAACAGCAAATGATGTCAGAACATGTTGGAAATTGATGACATCGCTTTGAATGACGCATACTTAATGCAAAAATAGGCTGGAGTTCAAAAAAGTTTGAAAAACATTGAAGTGCCCATGTAAGAGATGAGTTCTCGTCTGAAACCCTGATACTCCGAAAGAGATTGTCCAGTTTGTACACGAGGTCCGTCCAGTTTTCGCCGTGACCCTCCCTACTCTTTTGCACATGCTATGCGGGTGAAATGATGATACCATGCCAAGTTCCAACATTTTCAGTGTTCATTTTGTAGTGATTTTCAATTTCACCGTCATTTAGCTCTCTAAACAAATCGGTAATTGACTAAAAAATAGCAAATGATGTCAGAACGTGTTGGAAATTGATGACGTCCCTTTGAATGATGCATACTGAACGCAAAAATAGGCTGGAGTTCAAAAAAGTTTAAAAAACATTGAAGTGCCCGTGTAACAGATGAGTTCTTGTCCGAAACCCTGATATTCCGAAAGAGATTGTCCAGTTTGTACATGAGGTGCATCCA